>NW_024063054.1:0-160000 GCF_006381635.1 Hibiscus syriacus | reverse complement strand
ACTCCTCCCATTTGCTTGGCCATGGCTTCTTGACCTGCAAGTAAATTTTCAAACTCAACAAGCGATGGTTGTGTCGGCCATCCCTGTACAACGGCAACAAACCCTCGATATTCGGGTCTCAAACCATGGACAATTATTCTTTTTATCCTTGCTTCCCCAATAGCAGCTGTCGGATCTAATTTTGAAATTTCACGGCATATCGACTTCACCTTGTGAAAGTATTGGGCAACCGCCATGTCGCGTTACGCCATTGATAGAAGTTCATTCTCGAGAAGTTACAATTTTGTATCGTTCCTCTTCGAAAAGAGTGTAACAAAAGTGTCCCATGCTTCCTTTGGTGTTTTAGCATCCCGGATGTGCTCCAACATTTCTTCTTCAATTGTGGTCTTTAAAGCAAACATTGCTTTGCCTGCTTTAATTTTCCACTTTCGCAAGATTCCATTGGCATCTTCTGTCGCCAGTTGTGTAACTTCACCACCACCGACAACCTCCCAAAGGTCTTGACCTTGTAAGTATGACTCCATACATGTTGCCCACGTGTTGTAGTTTTTGTTGTTGAGCTTCTTGATTCCTCCAACTACTTGAAGATCACCCATCTTAACGGCAAGGCTTTGACTACACCGAACAAGCTTGAGTAACAAACGTGCAGAGTACTAAATTACTCTAAACACAAAGAAGCTCCACAAGGTTTGTAATAACCTCGACAATAACTCAAGAAATATTTTCTGATGTGGAAGATCAGTTAAAAACTGCAGCCACAGAGCATACTCAGAATTTCAAGAGATCTTAAAAAACCTGGCTCTGATACCAATTGTTGAATCAAAATAGAGTAAAAACTCTAATTGATCCAAAAAAAACCATCTTTAGAATAATCTCACAAAATTGAAAAAGGGAAGAACTCTTAAGAAAGCTTTCAAATGCTTATAATTAAGCTTTGATTGTTGGATGATAAAACTCAAATACAAGTAGGGTATTTATAGGTTACAAAAAACAATCTAAACCACTTATTAAAATAAACACTAAATAATCTAAACCATTGAAATTAAAACATGAGAAAAATACTTAATTTTTACCTAACTAAATTGATGTAAGCAATGACATCAAAACTAAATTGATGTAAGCAATGACATCAAATTAATTTAGGTGTGAACATATAGGCTAATATTGAATTTTCAACACAAGTTGCATGGAACATGGGGGTCAGGAAGATCAAAGTTGAATCGGATTGTAAGGAAGCCATGGATTTGTTGAATAATGTTCCAGGAGCGAGAGGTGTTTCTTCGCTTCTTCCACATTTACGTGATATTTGCAACCGTGATTGGGAGGTCAGATTTACTTTCGTGCCTCGAGAGTGCAACTCAGTAGCGGACAGACTTGTGAAGAAGACGTGGAGTCATACGTTAGGCCTAGTGCTGGTGCAAGAGCCCCTAGAGGAGTGTCGAGACTTGATGCTGGAAGCAACAATCGCTGTATCTGATCATGCTGCTCGCGTGTAGATAGGGCATTATTAGGCCTGTAAATGAACTGAACGTTTAGCGAACCGTTCGTGAACCGTGCGGCAGGAAGTTCGTTTATGTGCGTTTATTTATTAAATGAACGAGCATGAACAAGATTTTGTGTTCATTTAATTAAATGAACGAACATGAACATAGGTCTCGTTCGTTCATTTACGTTCGTGAACGTTCGGTTATGTTCATACGGTTATGTTCGTTTATGTTCGTTCGGTTATGTTCGTTTATGTTCATTCATTTATGTTTAACCCAATCTTCTTAAATCAATTTTGGTGACCAATTTGTAAGTATCTTAAAAATATTAATTAATCTAGTATTATGATAACTAACTCCATAATTAACACAATTTTATTTGGAGATTAAATCCAATAATTTAACCCGTGAGGCACCCCACACCTATATTCATTTTCCCTTTTTTTCCCAAATCCTAGTGTTCACTGGAGAGTGGAGACGATCGCTGAAAACTTCAAAACAAGTTATATTATAGTGCAATCTGAAGTTTTACATGTCTGTTTTCATCTCTTTCTCTGTTTTATTTGGCTTAATAGTTGATATGTAAAGTTATTGCGAGTATCTTCACATCTAAAACTCAAAAAAACATCATACTTCTTTCTAGAAATAGATGGGAAGATAAAGGTAACAATCAGAAGTATATGAGTATCAGTAAAGAGAAAAATATATAGAATTTGCCAGAAAACAAAACAAATGTTTCTATGCAATTTCTGAAAAAGAGTGTAATAGCGGAAGTAATAGGTTTTCCAGGAAGAACTCATTAAGTAGAAAATACACTTTGACAATGAACTTTTGTTTTCATAGTTCTTGTGTGACCTTTAGTTGTGGAGTAGACTTTAGGTACGTTAAAATTTTGAATGGTGGTTTAGCAATAATATCAGTTACTATATGTAGCATCGAAGGGATTTCGGATCTATGTTATTGCCTTGTAGTCCAATTTGTACCGTTCGAAATCTTCATGCTGTTAAATTTTCTACTCTGCCAACGGAAAAGACCATTATTAACAAACCTCACTAAAGTCTGACATTAATGTCACAAAACTTTTAGCCGATGAATTTATTAGAATAAAGTAGTGGAAAATGATTGTCCATATTTAATCATGGACCACTAAGATAAATGTTGTAGCATTAAATTAAAGTTGTGTGAATCATTTACTATCTTTAAAAGATCGATCGAAATATTTGATATCTTTAAACATTTCATCATTGCTAATCAGCTCTTACGCTATTTATCACTATAGATTTGGTTGATTTGCATTGTCGACTATTTTTCATGAAAGAACAATGGAAGGTAGGGTATCCAACGTTTATGTTCGTGTTCATTTATGCCCGTGTTCGTTTATGTTCGTTTATTTATTAAATGAACGAACATGAACAAGTTATATTCTTTAATAAACGAACATGAACAAAAAAAAATTTATTCGTTTATGTTCGTGTTCGTTTATGTTCGTTTATTTATTAAATGAACGAACATGAACATACCTCCGTTCGTGTGCATACGGTTCGTTTACAGGCCTAGGCATTAAGATGTTTTCTTTCTCTTTACTCAAAAATATTTAATTTATATTTGTGTAATATTTTTAAGCAATAATTTAAAAAATAAAACAATTTTTTTCAAAATTATTGAAAAATTCATATTTTGTCTTTGAAATTATAAAAATATTTTCTAGTGTTACAATTAATGTTTTTATTAATTCAGTTTGTTATGTCACTATATTGATGTCAATTAATAGCAACTAATGATGCAATGTTTGTCCATTTCTAATAAAAATTGAAATTATTTTTATAACTTTTAAAAGTTTAATAGCACTCATTTATTGTCAAATGATTAAGAGTATTTAGAATATATACTACTTTATATCTTAGCTTAATAAAAAAAGTTATTTTATACAATGAAAGAAATATAAGTTAAATCACCTACAACCTATTGATCAAAGCAGAAACTTTAGTAGTCGATTCCAGAAAGGCATCACGACATTCCTGTGGTGGAACTTGAAACACCACCAAACCAAGTTGGTGACTCCACGCCAACTTCGCGAGCTGGTCTGCAACTGAAATACACCCACGAGGTACATGATAGACACAAATTTCCCAATTTCGCTGACATAGATCAATTGGATGTGGCACTAAGGAGGAAACACCTCTTGCTTTAGAGGCGTTTTTTTAGTAAATCAACGAACTCCTTGTAGCCTGTCTCAACTTTAATCCTTCGAGCTCCCAAAATCCATGCTATCTGTAAACCCCATAACTCCACATCAAAGGCTGTGCAACACCCAATCATCATCATGAACCCCAAAACCCAATTACCCAATAATCTCGAATTACCCCGTTGCATGTAGCAATTCCTGAATTCGACCTACCAGACCTGTCCGTTTTAAGCTTAAACTACCCATCCGGAGACATTCCTAACGTCTAGACTTGTCCACGGGTAAACACGTTCAACTGTAACCTCCTTTCTTTTTTCCCTTGCTCGAGAAGCCCCGGTAGTCAAATGCCAACTTTCATGGAGGACACTTTCAGAAAAAGAAAAACCTTAATCAAAGATCAAAGCATTCATTATCTTCCAAAGGCACCAAACAATATTCCCAAATAAAAGCTCCCAATCCACTATAACCAATGGAAAACGAGGATTACCTCCTAAATTCTCCGCAACCTAGTCAACCATGTTACACTACAAAAACTCCCCCATTAGCTCCGGTTTGATGACATAATTCCATGTTCCACGAGCAACCACGCACTCCTTAATGATATGAGAAGCTGACTCCACCACCACCCCACAGATTGCAGTATTGCATAACTCGGGTCCGATGTCATACACCTGCGCACTCTTTCTTCATTTGATAGAAGCAGATTTTTACAAATGGTTCAAAGAAGTGATTTAACTCTAGATAAACCTAGGTACTTTACAATTAGACTCTATATTGGCCGTTCACCGTGAACACCAGATAGTAAATTATGTAAATAATCGCTCTTCATTGTAAACCGTCATTTGCTATCCTATTTCCAACCGCGAATGTCCACCCCCCATTCGGCAGCAGCGGTTTGACAGCCACAACATTAAGAAGTAAAAAATGAGGAAGCGCTGCTCTTAACCAATCCCAGTTCCACTCCTCATGCAAATCAATTAAATCAGAGACTTTAATATTTTCTTCCATCGGGTGCAAAATGACCGACTGATACTTCGCAAGGGGACCTACATCATCCAACCATGCATCACTGCAAAACTTAATCGTTTCCTCATTCCCAAGTGTCCAAACAATGCCATCGCACATATCTTTCTACACTGTAGTTAATCCCTTTCATAAGCGTGAAGCACACTTTCTTTCAATCGAATTCGAAATAACTTCATGTAATTTATACTTGTGTCGAAGAACCCTCGCCCAAAATTGGTCACGATTAGAAATTAATTTAAAGGCTACCTTTATTAAAAACACATTATTCTGAGCACGAAGCCTTTTAACTCTAAGTCCTCCATCAGCTTTCGGCAAGCTTACCTCCTCCCAACTTACTAAGTGTATCCCTCGTTTTTCATCTGTTCCTCCCCAAAGAAATCAGCGAATTAGCTTCTCCATTTCATCAAAAATACCTTTATGCAGGTAGCAAGTCTGCATAACATACGAAGGAACCCCAAATATTTACCCAAATCATCGACCTGAGTGAACCTAAAACCATTACTGATAGCCACCCTGATCTCCACATCCACGTTATTGGAAAAATAAATGTTAGTTTTGGCAAGACTAACCTTGTGACCAGAACTAGCACAATAATCATTCAAAAATTTTAATAATTTTTCTCTAAGAAGTAGAAGCCTATGCAAATAATATCAAGTCATCAGCGAAAAATAAGTGTGAAATAGTCAGCCCATTTCTTGAAAGCCGAATGGGTTTCCATAAACCTTCCCCAATTACTATATGGATGACTTGACTAAGACGCTTCATGCGTAGAACAAATAGATAAGGTGATAATGGACCCCCTTGGCGAATACCCGAAGAAGGTACAAAAGAGTTCGCAAGGGAACCATTAAATAAAATTTGGGTAGAGGCGGAGGAAACACAATTCATGATGATATGGCGAAGCTGGACCGGACACCCCACATCCATCAAAGTATCGTCAATGAACTGCCACTCAAGCCTCTCATAAGCTTTCTCCAAGTTAATCTTTATCGCCATCCATCCTACTGTTAGATTTGACTTGAAATTAAGTTGGCAAGTTGGAAATTTCATCTTGGTTGGTGGCCAAACTTTGAACATGAGAATTTCATATTCGGTGGCTAACTTGTACACATTGGAAAATTCTTTGGTAGGTGGCCAACTTATTTTTCATGTTTAATCCTTAAAATATTAGGTTATTTATAAGTTTAGTCCTTAAAACTCAACTATAAATAGGTCTAAGTATTTCATTAGAAATAATCCCAAAAACAAGTTATCTCTTCCTCTTGTATTCTTCATTCTCCCACTTTGGGAATTCTAAAGAATTCCATTTGTTGTAATATTTGTGATATAGTGAAGTTATCATCCGGTGTGGTGCCCGAGGAGTAGACGATATTCTCGTCGAACCTCATAAATTTGGTGTGTTCTCTCCTTTATTGTTTTTATTCGATTTTTCCATTGTGTTTCAATATTCAATAGTTTGACAGGTTTATCCACTGTGCAACCTTTGGTGGTTTTGATCTTGACATTTTAGGTCAATTTTGAAACTACGTTCGTGTGGAAAATAACCCGATTTCCCCAACAATTGGTATCAGAGCTTCGGTTGAGGTTATCCTGGTGGTTCTGTTGCTGAAAAGATACAGTCCGTTGTATTGAATATTGTTCTTTGGAATTAAAATGCCAAAATACAGATCAGTTGAGACATTAAGCTCTTCATCCGGACCGGTGAGGAGGAGGATGTCAAATGCAAATTTCTGGGTGGAGTTGTTCGATGGATCCGGTCATTTTGGCATGTGAAAAGGCGAGGTGTAAGATGCTTTATACCAACAAGGTCTAGACATCGCCATTGAGGAAGAAAAGCCCGAATATATGGAGGAGAAAGAATGGGGAACAATCAATCATTTGACGTGCATCACGATTCGATCTTGTTTTTCCAGGGAGTAGAAGTATGGCTACAAGAACGAGACTTCTGCAAGTAAGATGTGGAAAGCATTGAAGGAAACATTCCTAAAGAAAAGCTCTCAGAATCGTCTTCACATGAAGAAAAGATTGTTCAGATTTAATTATCAACCAAGCACCAGTATGAATGAACACATCACTGCGTTCAATGAGCTAGTGGCAGACTTATTGGGCATGGATGAAACCTTCAAACATGAAGATTTGGCCTTGATGTTGTTGTCATCTCTTCCAGATGAATTTGAGCACCTTGAGACAACGCTACTTCATGGTAAGGATAATGTTACCCTTAAAGATGTAACTGTTACTTTATATAGTTATGAGCTCAAGAAGAAAACCAAGAAGGAGATCAAGTACGAAGCAGCGGTGGCCATGGTGGCAAGAGGTCGCTCGAAAAGTCAAAAGCCAAAGTGGAGAGGGAGATCAAAGTCGAAGTCCAGACTGAGAAAAGATGAATGTGCCTTTTGTCATGAGAAAGGCCATTGGAAGAAAGATTGTCCGAAACTGAAGAAGAAAGGAAAAACTGCTTCAGATGCATGTGTTGCAGAGCATTATGCAAATGACTATGACATATCATTGGTTGCTTCATCAACAACATTTCATTCAGATGAATGGATATTAGATTCGGGTTGCACCTATTATATGTCCCCTAATCGGGAGTGGTTCTCCGATTTAGTAGAACTAAATGCAAGAGTTGTTTATATGGGCAATGACAATGCCTGTAAAACTGTTGGGATAGGTTCAATTCGATTGAAGAATCAAGATGGATCAACCAGAGTTCTAACGGATGTTCGATACGTGCCCAGTTTGAAGAAAAATCTCATCTCGTTGGGAGCCTTGGAATCCAAAGGCTCAGTAGTCACTATGAGAGATGGAGTTTTAAAAGTCACATATGGCGCACTTGTGATGATGAAGGGCATCAGGAAAAATAATTTGTATTACTATCAAGGTAGTACAATTATTGGAGCAGTTGCAACAGCTTTCGGAGGTGATGATTTGGACGCAACCCAGTTGTGGCATATGCGGTTGGGACATGCTGGAGAGAAATCCTTGCAAATTCTAGAAAAGAAAGGATTGTTGAAAGGTGCAAAGGTTTGCAAATTGAACTTTTGCGAGCATTGTGTTCTGAGAAAGCAGAAGAGAGTGAAGTGCTTCAAAGACACCGTCTTTGGGAGGAAATCATTATTTTGTAACTTTTTTAGATGACTTTTCCAAAAGAGTTTGGGTGTATCCGATGAAGTCTAAAGATGAAGTGCTTCAAATTTTCCTGAAATGGAAAAATATGATCGAGAACCAGACTAGTAGAAAGATCAAACGTCTTAGGATGAACAATGGAGGGGAATATAAAAATGACACATTCTTTGACGTTTTCCATGAGTATGATATTGTTCGACACTTCACTGTTAGAAATACACCACAACAGAATAGGGTGGCAGAGCATATGAATCGAAAACTATTGGAGAAAGTTCGATGTATGTTGTCTAATGCTGGGTCAGGCAAGGCATTTTGGGCTGAGGCTGTGACATATGCTGGCCATCTCATCAATCGTCTTCCGTCATCAGCGATATGAAGAAAAACACCATTGAAGGTATGGTCTGGAAAACCTGTTACTGATTATGATTCCTTACATGTATTTGGATCCACTGCCTATTATCATGTAAAGGAATCCAAGCTTGATCCGAGAGCAAAGAAGGCTCTCTTTATGGGAATCACCCATAGAGTGAAGGGATTCCGCCTTTGGTGTTTAGACACCAAGAAGATAATTTGTGGCAGAGATGTTACCTTTGATGAATCTGCCCTAGTAAAGAAGGTAACAAATGAAGCTGTCCAGACAAGTAGTACTCCGTAGCAGGTGGAGCATACTCCAAAACAGGTGGAGTTTCAGTAGACGATGATCCCAGAAGTTGATGCAACTGATTCTTCAACTCCAATAGAAGAATCAGAAGATGAAGAAGTTCAAACCCAAGAACCATTGGAGACACCAGAACCACTTGCAGTTACAAGGTCAAAGAGACAAAATCGTAGACATGCTCGATTTGTTGATATAGTGGCCTATGCTCTTCCAGTTGTTGATGATGATATCCCTATCACTTACCAAGAAGCAATACAAAGCTTGGAAAGTGATAAGTGGAAAAGTGTCATGGATGAAGAAATGTAATCTCTCCAAAAGAACAACACTTGGAAACTGGCTCAATTATCGAAAGGTAAAAGAGCAATTGGATGCAAGTGGGTATTTACAAAGAAATATGGATCTCATAGCAAGAAAGATGATCGCTACAAGGCACGGTTGGTAGCTAAAGGCTACGCTCAAAAGGAGGGAATCGACTACAATGAAGTATTTTCCCTAGTTGTGAAGCATTCCTCCATTAGAATATTGTTGGCCTTGGTAGCACAGTTAAATTTGGAGCTAGCTCAACTTGATGTAAAGACGGTTTTCTTGCACGGTGATTTAGAAGAGGATATCTATATGACTCAGCCAGAAGGATACAAAGATGGTGGTTGTGAGAAATGGATTTGTAAGCTGAACAAATCACTATATGGATTGAAGCAATCTCTGAGGTAGTGGTACAAGAGATTTGATAGCTTTATGAGGAGGCAAAAGTACACTAGAAGCAAATATGATCATTGTGTGTATTTGCAAAAGCTCAAAGATGGATCTTTCATTTATCTTCTCTTGTACGTTGACGATATGTTGATCACTTCGAATAGTCAAAAGGATAGAGAACAAATTAAAGGCTCAATTGAATCAAGAGTTTGAGATGAAAGATCTAGGTGAGGCCAAGAAGATTCTTGGTATGGAGATAAGCAGAGATAGACAGAGAGTGAAGCTTTGTTTAACACAGAAGCAGTATCTGAGAAAGGTATTACAATGTTTTGGCATGAATGAAAATACCAAACATGTAAGTATCCCACTGGCTTCTCATTTGAAACTTAGTTCTCAATTATCTCCTAAAACTAACGAAGAAAGAGTATATGGCAAAAGTTCATATGCTAATGCAGTTGGGAGCTTGATGTATGCAATGGTGTGTACGCGTCCTGACATTTCATAAGCAATTGGAGTTGTGAGCAGGTACATGCATGATCCTGGAGAAGGACATTGGCAAGCTGTGAAATGGATTCTACGGTATCTCCAATAAACCGTGGATGTTGGTTTAGTTTTTGAACATGATGAAGCACTTGGTCAGTGTGTGGTTGGATATGATGATTCCGATTATGCTAGTGATTTGGATAAGCGTCGATCAACTACTGGGTATTTGTTTACTCTTGCTAAAGCCCAGTAAGTTGGAAGTCTACATTACAATCTACGGTGGCCTTGTCTACTACAGAGGCAGAATACATGGCAGTTTCAGAGGCTGTAAAGGAAGTAATTTGGTTAACGGGTTGATGGAAGACTTGGGAGTTGTTCAAAGTCACATTAGTCTCTATTGTGACAGTCAGAGAGCTATTCTTAGCGAAAAATAAGTCTACCATTCAAGGACTAAGCATATCGACGCGAGGTATCACTTTGTGCGGGAGATATTTGAAGAAGGAAAGATTCTACTTCAAAAAATTGCGACATAAGAAAATCCTGCAGATATGATGACCAAGGTGGTAACAGTAATCAAGTTCAATCATTGTTTGAACTTGATTAATATCTTGAAAGTATGAACACCTTCGGGTGTGTGGCGTTTGTGAGCGTAATTAGAGGCACTACAAATTTGGGGAGTTAAAGAAGTTGAGTAGGCTTGGTAATTTCAAGCCAAGGTGGAGATTTGTTAGATTTGACTTGAAATTAAGTTGGCAAGTTGGAAATTTCATCTTGGTTGGTGGCCAAACTTTGAACATGAGAATTTCATATTTGGTGGCTAACTTGTACACATTGGAAAATTCTTTGGTAGGTGGCCAACTTATTTTTATGTTTAATCCCTAAAATATTAGGTTATTTATAAGTTTAGTCCTTAAAACTCAACTATAAATAGGTCTAAGTATTTCATTAGAAATCATCCCAAAAACAAGTTCTCTCTTCCTCTTGTATTCTTCATTATCCCACTTTGGAATTTTAAAGAATTCCATTTGTTGTAATATTTGCGATATAGTGAAGTTATCATCCGGTGTGGTGCTCGAGGAGTAGACGATATTCTCGTCGAACCTCATAAATTTGGTGTGTTCTCTCCTTTATTGTTTTTATTCGATTTTTCCATTGTGTTTCAATATTCAATAGTTTAACAGGTTTATCAGTTGTGCAACCTTGGTGGGTTGATCTTGACATTTTAGGTCAATTTTGAAACTACGTTCGTGTGGAAAATAACCCGATTTCCCCAACACCTACTTTACCACTCTTCTTCCTCATTGAATGAATAACCTCATAAGCAATTACGATGTTATCCGAAATACTTCTACGCGACACAAAACTCCTCCGATTTTTAGCTATCCAACTTAGAAGGAAAGACTTTAAACTATTCACAATCAACTTCGTCAAAGTCTTGTACAGTATGGTACAGAGACTAATTGGCCTGAACTCAGTGATCATCTCAAGACCTTGAATTTTTGAAAGAAACACAAACAATATTCTATTGATGTCTTCCGGTATGTAACCATTCGAAAAACAATCTTTCACAAAATGAGTGACACTAGGGCCAACAATAACCCAATTCTGTTGAAAGAAAAAAGCCTTGAAACCATCCACCCCGGAGACTGAGAAGAGAGCATCTTGAAAACTACTTGTTTAACTTCACTTTTAGATACTTAAGCTTCTAATAATCTTGCATCACAATCAACATCGCCACTAGTAAATAAATTCAAGTAAAAATTCACCGCTAGCTTCTGAAGAGTTTCAATATCTAAGCACCAAACTCCATTATCTAGGCACAATGCAGTAATTGGACTCATCCTCCTTTGTCCTTTCGTGCACGCAAGATAAAATTTAGTATTTAGATCCCCACTTTGAAACCACTCACACCTCGATTTTTGTCTCCATATAGATTCTTCTTATTATAAAAGGACATCCAATTTTTCCTTCAACTGAGTCTCAGACACAACAAGAAAGTTTGAATCTCGATTATTTAGAAAATTATCAATTCCCCGTAATCAAGCGAGAATATGCTTCTTCTATTTTCCAATTTTGCCAAAAAAATTTATAATCCCAATGAGTTAGCACTGGTCAAATAGAATCCAGATTGTAACGTGTGTCCAACGACGGATCCCATTTTTATCGTAACAAATCCTTAAAACCTAGATGCTCTTGCCAAGCAAAAACAAATCTAAATTATCGCTAAAAAGACATGGAGTAAACCTTCTGAATTTGCGCAATGATTGGTATGTGATCCGAACCCAATCGATCCAAATGCAGAATCGTTGTTTTTAGAAACAGATTAAGCCAACAATCATTCACAATACATCGATCCAATCTGTTGAACCATGTTTTATAATATTTTGATATAAAAAATTAAACAAAATGTTTTTTGACTTAATTGAATTTGTTCAAAGTTTTCAAAAATAATTCAAAGTTCAATAAACTAGAATTTGAGCAAAAACAAGTTTTTCATGTACAAAGTACTGATACTGTTCTTACAATATCGATACTATATGAACAATACCGATATTGTTCATGTGGTACCGATACCCTAGGTAAAAGAAGTATCGATACTCTCAAGGTAGTACCGATACTACCAACTTGCTTAAATTCTAGAATGTAAAATATGTACCGATACCCAAAGGGGTACCGATACTACTTTACATAGTAGTATCGATACCGTAGGCTTAATATTGATACCGTCTAGCCTAACGGCTAGTAACGACTATTTTTATTTAAATATTACAAAAGTAGTACTGATACCCTCTGTTATGGGCAACTTTATTTTACAGAGAAAACATCCCCAAATGACTAGAAATTATCCCCAACGACTAAAAATGACTATAACCTCATTCCAACTTATAAATACAAGTTCAAGAGACTTGAACAAGTTTAGGAACACCTATCAAAGCATTGATCAATGAGAGAAAAGCTCTTTCAATCTTTATTTTCTTTCTCTTGTAAATATTTGTGATTTTATGCTTAATTCTTGTAAACACTTTCCTTTTTAGAGGTTTTCTTTGTTTACATCTTTTTCCTTGTAAATGGGTTTTGGTTCTAGCTAAGCATTTGAAAAGCTAGGGAGCTTGTAAAAGTTATCTCTTTATCCTTGAAAAAAAGAACAAAATAGTGGATTTGTTAGAAAATCCTTAGTGAGGAGCTAAGATAGTGGATGTAGACTTTATCTGAGAAAGTCGAAACATTATAAATCCTTGTGCAACAATTTTTTATCCCTTTAAATCTCCTTACTCCCTAAAATACTTAAAAAGCAAATTCATCCCCTTTTGGCAATATTTTTGATTGTCCAATTTGAGCTTCGTCAATCCCAACACAATCTCTGGTGAAGCATTCCCTAGACCAAGTATACAGGGAACCACGATAGCCAACATCATATGAGCTTTATAAAAAATGAAGTCATTGAAGCCCCTACTCACACCATCTCTACTATGAGCACCACTGATTCTTTCCTGAAAATTCAACAGGGCATTAAAATCCCCACCAAGAAGCCATGGAACCATCATTCCTGGATTAATATTAGATAGTTGAGACCATAGAGTATTACGAATAGCAACTTGAGGACTAGCATACATAATAGTGAGATACACAGGAACCACAATCCGCTAAGACTTCACAACCACATGGATAAACTAATTAGAAATACATTGGATCTCAATAATAAAATCATGCTTCCAAAGGAGCCACAAACCACCACTGAACCATGAATTTGGAAATCCCAACCAACGAACTACCTCATCAGCTCTCTGAGCACTCACTCTTGTTTCAAGAAGAGCCACCAACGAGGGGTTGAATTCTTTAACAAAACATCTGAAATACCGACAAAAAGAGGAGCTAGCTGCCCCTTGACAATTCCAAAACATGCAACTAAACATAGCAAACCAAACGGAAATGAGTTAAACTATCTCACTCGGGAGAAGGTGTGATCCCTCCCCATCTGTAACCCTGGAACCCTCAGCCACACTCGACATCGCTTTACCCATACCAATAATCCTCCCATGAGACGACGTAACCTTTTTAATCAAATTTGAAGCCGACCTAACCCATTCACTCAACAACTGCCTCCCAAGAGCTTTATGGCTAAGTCGTTTTTTCACCTTTAAACTTTTCTTATTCAGTAACTTTGCATTTGACAGAGAGACCGGCTTTGGCGATACACCTTTACCTCTCCTATCTGAATGATTATTAAGCGATTCATCTTCAATGAAGACCGTTAAATGATTCCCTCCAATTATAGACCGATGCTAAATTTTAATCGAGGAGTCCCCGCCAACAGACGATGAAGCGAATTGCACCATGTCTGCTCCTCCATTCAAGTTCGGTAATGCTACGGTTGGGTTCAAAACATTATTCTCCCGTAGCTCTCCCAAAGGTTTCCTTACATTATCTTCTTTAATGACCACCCCCACTCCATTCGAAGAGTGTTTCGTTACACCATTCCTTTTGCCTAAAGGCAATGTCACCCCTTTTCTTTTACACCGATTAAAATTAGCATGTCCCATGCCACGATTCACCCTCACCCCACTTTCATCAACATTTGGATCCGTATTTTCAACATTCGATACTCAGTCTTCATGAGCAAGTAGCTCAAACCTTGAAGAAGTTCGAACCCCCAAGGCACCGGCGTCACCTTCAGTTTTTTCCTTAGTTTGTCGCAATCTTCGCTTAATATTAGTATCCACCATCCAAGAACCATAAAGGTCCTGATTTTGTTATGCTATCTCCTACTATTGTACTGAAGTATCCTTAGCAATTTCCGCAGGGTTAAAATCACCCTTCTGTCGTTTATCACATAACTCATTTGAATGCCCATACATCCCACAGTGAAAACAAATCTGCGGTAACCGTTCATGCTCTAGTTGTTGAACGAACTCATCAATACTGATGCATGAAAGTAACTGTTTATTCAAATCCCCCACTACAACCGGTCTCACAAATTTACCACTTTCCCCAACGTTCGTGTTGTAATCTATTTTAATCACCTTTCGAATTTCCGAAGAATCATGTGAAATAACGATTTAAAATAGTATATATATGGGAGACCAGGAAACCGTACCCAAACAATTATCTGGGATTAATAATCATCAGAAGTGCTAAAATTTTGACTTCAAGGCTGCACAGTCAAGTAACTCCCAAAAATCACCCACGACCCTTCCATCAACGCTTTTGTGTAATCATATTCCTTCTCAAACCGGACAAGGTAATAGTCATTCTCAAGGTCGACCAATAGAAACTTACCCTGCGGTTGCCAAAGCTACATGATCTTATTCGAAAAAACTCTATAACCAATCCTCCTCCCCAAGAGCGAACTATTATTATTTTCTTCATATTCGAATCAATGGCGTCATGCACTCGATAAGAAAATGAATCATGGGGTAAGGTTTGTATCAATAATGGCATTGTCATCCTTTATTGTCATTTCACAGTCCAGGAAGTCTGCAACCACCGACTGCCCATCCGAGGAGCCTCCTATTAGCGTTGCTGCATACGACTTTGGACTACCCCCTGCAGGAATGCTTGGATGGTTTACCTCCTTAGCAACACCCCCAGAATCAGAATTTCCTGCATCCACCATCAGCACTTCCTTCGCAGCCTCCTTGTCGAGACTGTATTCGCCCGACGAAAACAAGTGTAGTTGTTTTCTAAATCTCGTCTCGAAAAGGTAAATGTTTTTATTCTAGTATAAGATAAAACACAATTTGCGGAGTCGCCACTAATCATTTTATCGATGTGTGATTGGTCACCAAAAATGCTATGTTATTTTAATAAAATTTATAAAAATAATATTAAAAAAACACAAAAAGGGTCTACTTATCAAAAAATGAGTTCCAGAGTCGATTACGAGTGGGGAAGGATTAACACCCACACAACGCCCAAAATTGGTATATTTTTTTATTAATTAATGTCTTTGCAATAAATTAACAAATTTGTATTTAATTTCAATTTATGATCACATACAAATAATAAGGATATTATTTTATACCAACAAATCATTTAAAATACTTTCCTAATCAGTTAAGAAAATATTTTATGACTTATTGTATAAAATTATATAACCCAATTACATATAATAATTTTAATGATTTAATCAAGAAACTATAAAAATTAAGGTTACTATTATAACTACTTAATATGCAAAGTACTATAGTTGTAAATAATCCTCTAATAATATGAAAATATTAAAAATATTAAAATTAAGAGAATAAAATACATATTTCAAGAAAAAATAAAAAATAAAGTGAAACATTAAAATTAAGATAAAAAAACATGGGATTAGTATTAAAATATGACCAAATTTATGGACAAAAGTTAGTGCTCTACCTTATATTAAAACAAAATTTTAAAGTGAAATATCCATAATTATAACGCTCTACCTTTTTAATTTTTTATTATTACTATTAATAATGGTAGCAGTTTGTGTCTTTATTACTATTTTTAATTATTCATTATTTTATTTTATTTTAAACACTAGTATATATTATTAGGATACATATGTGACTAAAATAAAAAGTAATAGATAAGTACTATATTTAAAATATTTAAACATAAAAGGTAATAATAAAAATAAAATAAAGTTGTAATTAAATAATAACCAAAATAATAATATAGGATTAAATTAAAAATATATAAATTATTGGTCAATATTCGAAATATTATAAAATATATATTAAAGGTGTAAATAATCCTAAAATATTATTTAAATATATGTAAATATACGGGTAGTGACTAAAATAAAAATAAATAAAATGTGAAGACAAAATTAAAAGATATAGAAACCTGATTTTGGTGACTATAATAGAAGATTATAGAATACAGGGACCATGGACGTGATTTATCAATCCTGAAATTACACATATACTCCCTCCCCAAAACAACGTAGTTTTGAGGAATGTATAAATACCCCAATTTGGCTCAAAATGGCCAATTCTTCTCATTTTCTCAATTTTGCTTATCTCTCTAAGGAGATAGAAGCTCTCACTTCTCTCTAAACTCCCTCACCGGAGGGAGATCCGGTCACCGACCGACCACTATTTCGATCATCGTCGTACTATTCACCGATACCGGTTACTATTATGGTCACTATTCACTGCCGGAAAAAAAATCAAAATAGTTCAAATCGTAGATCGAAACACCCTAAACCCGAAGACCTAGATCTAAGATTTTACCTTCGGTAAAACAACCTTTCCGACGACGTTTGGATTCGACGAAGGTATGATCTCCTCTCTTTTCTTCTCATTTCGATTTGTTTGCTGCTCGTTGGTGTTGCTTGCTCTCTTCCCGTTCTTGTCGTTGTGTTCTCTTTTTTTTTACAGGGAAATCAAGGCTTTTTTAGCCCTCAAAACACTGTTCGTTCGGTGAGTCACCGGATCTATTATGGTGACTCACCATATAGATGATGAAGTGTGCGACTATCATCGCTTCTTCTGGATCCTTCTGTTGGAAGCGGCGGTGTCGTGGCAACATCTGGTTGGAGCACCTGGAGGCGGCGATCGTAATAGCTCTAGGGTTGGTAAACCCTAGAGTTTCTACTAGATTAGATCTGGACCGTTGGATCTTTTCAGATCCAACGGTTGGAATCTGTGGAGGTAAAAATAAGATGTGAAAACCCTAATTGGGTTTGGGTCATCTGGGCTTGAACTGTGTCTGGGCCTGAACCGGGTTGATTTTGTAAAATGGGCATTCGGGTTGTATTATTTGTAATAATAAATATATTAATATATAATAATAATATGATAATAATAATTGTAATATAATAATAATAATATATAGTCTCAGACGAAAATGATTGTCAACAGCTGCCCCTCTTTGCTCATTTTTGTGTTAACAAGAATAGAGCAAAGATAAAAAAACAATAAATTTTTGTCATGTTGACTTATTTTTATTAGGAAATCGAAAGTAAAAAACATCATACCCAGAGGTTTTACAGATGACCCGGAGGTTTTACAAATTACCTGGAGGATTTATAGATGATCCAGAGGTTTTACAAATCACCCGGAGGATTTATAGATGACCCGGAGGTTTTACAAATCACCCGGAGGATTTAATTTTCTAGAACATTAAATGAGAAACTTTGAAAATCGCTTTCTCATTTTCATGAGAAAAATCCTACCCTGAGGTTTTACAGATGACCCAGAGGTTTTACAAATTACCCGGAGGATTTAATTTCTTGAACATTAAATGAGAAACTTTGAAAATCGTTTTCTCATTTTCATGAGAAAACATCCTACCCTGAGGTTTTACAGATGACCCGGAGGTTTTACAAATTACCCGGAGGATATAATTTTCTAGAACATTAAATGAGAAACTTTGAAAAATCATTTTCTCATTTTCATTCGAAAACATCCTACCCTGAGGTTTTACAGATGACCCAGAGGTTTTACAAATCACCTGGAGGATTTAATTTTCTTGAACATTAAATGAGAAACTTTGAAAATCAAGCTTACTTTCTTGGTTGTCAAGGAACCCCCTAAAAGACTTAGTTTCCTTTAACAACTCTTTTGAGATAATTAAGAAACCCCTGAAAGGCTTAGTTTACAAAATCTTATTTGGAAACATCTACCCAGTGGTCTTATGGATGGCCCGGAGGTCTTATCATCTTGCTCAAAAGGCTTACAGATGACCCGGAGGATTTAAATATCAGGGAAATAGTTTGCTAAGTAAGAAACTTTGGAAATTGTTTTCTTACAATTCAACAATTTCATTTTCAGAAAAGATTAATTGAGAAACTTTGGAAATTGTTTTTTCATTTTTTGAAATAACTTGTTGGTTGGGCATGCCCCAAAATAATGCTTTCTTTGTGAATTGTATCCATCTATTATTCAGATGTTTACCTCTCCTAATGTGATTCCTGCATTTAGGATTTGAATTCTACATTCTATTTGTAAGGTATTTGTCATCGTGAATCTTTTCATGCGAAGATCTGTAAAAACCTTATATTTGAATGCAATCAAATGTATCAATGTAATGCATTTTCTATTATGCAAATGATGTTCTTATAAATGCTTGAATGTTGATTCAATATTCATTTGTCTCCAAAGTGGCGAATTTGATCTTCTTCCACTTGATCATTCCTTTCCAAGGTTTTCTTCAGATATCAGTGTAGAAACTTATGCTATCAAGCTTTGTATTTCTGATAAGTCGTTTGATCAAATTGCATCTTTGTGTCTTCTTTGCCTCCATTTACATTAAAGTCTCAGAAGAAATGTTTCATTTATGGAACTCTTGCTGCAGTTAGAATTATGACATTGTTGCCCCATTTTATCTTTGATAACACCGACTTTCTTCGCCTTGACTTTTGTAGAAATCCAATAAAGCTTTCATCTTTGAAAATAGAATCTATCATCTTTGGAGAATGTAGATGTAAATATGTCAAACTCAACAGAGATTAATTAGGAGAACAGTGTTTGTTCTAATTTGACTCTTGAAACACATCATAAAGAGGATTTATCCTAATTCCTTTCATGTCTCCACATCTAATCGTATCTCGAACAAAGCCATTCAAACCATATTATATCGAGATGTTTATCAACAACCTATCATTCAACTTTAGTTGGCTCCACTTGTTTCTTGTTGTTAAAATTTCAACTCCTTTTCCATGGAAAGAAATCTTCAATATTTATCATTCTTCATACATTTATGTCTCATTGGAAATATTTGCTCAATTCAATGATCTTTCTGAAATACGATATAGGTTTTCAACATACCCCAACATTTGCTTCTTGTTAATGTGAGCCTTCAAAATGCCCCACATTCTATTTCTGGTTGGAATGGGTCTTCAAAATGCCCTAACATTTTCTTCTTGTTGATGCGAGCCTTCAAGATATCCCAATATTCTAAATTTTAAGGCTTACTATCAATGTCTATTTGATTTGAATCTCATGATCTCCATGAGGTCCAACTTTGATAATGTTTCATTATAAGTACTCATGGCTTTTATTCGTACCCAAATCTCTTAACCTTGAATGGTCTCATTCTAGTATCAACAATATTATCAAATAACTTGAGGGCTTCTTTTCATGTTGCCTCAAACTTAAGAATTGATAAATCATTCTAATAGAAATGTCTTGCATTTTTATATGATCTGAAATAGTTGATCCACTTCTTCTTGACTGGTCGCACTTTTGCCTTTTTTCTATGCCCTGGGATATGTGCCCCCTTTATTCAAATGAAGCGATCCTTGTTGATGAATTGTTGATAATGTCACAAGAGAGTGTTACAAGTTCAATTCTTCGGACTTTCTGGTCTCTCGGATCACTTGCTTTCAAAAATGTGAAATGCTTCATCATTCTGACATCGTTTATTCTTTTTCTTCCAATAGAGGTAGAATAGGCATCAACTTGCTTCAAAGAACTTTCTTCTTTGAGACTGTCCTGTTTGAAAATGTTTTCCTCCTTTCTTTATCAAATAATGGAAGAATTTTGTAAAATATTGCCCCTTAAAGGTTCACAATTGAATCAAATCATAAGCATGAGTTCAAAGAATATCAAATAAATCAACTATTCTTTTAAATCATTCAAAAATATAGTCATATGGAAAGTTTCAAAATTATTGATTGATTTAAGGTGTAAGTTGATTCTGGTAAAGTAAGGTCTAGCATATATGTCTCTTTAAGCGTCTACTAACTTGAAGAAATGGTTGTTATGCTCATCTCATAGAGATACTTCTTGGTTCCAGATTCTCATGAACATTTTTGGGATGTGCGGTGATTCATTAAGAGCTTAAGATGTCTCTTATCGTTGTTGCACCATTCAATATTTGAGCCGCCTGTTCAGGTTTTCAACTCCTTTAGCTTCAAGATGTTATTCAAAATTTACATCTTGAACCCCCTTTATTATATATCATGCATTAAAGATTAGAAAAAACCAATTTTTGCAAATAAAAATCAATCCTGAGAAGCGGAATGAAATATGAAGATAGTCTATTTTACTTAGAAATCTATGTATGATTAGAATGAACTTTTTAGGGACGTAACGTAGGCTAGGGCTCATGGTTACGAAAGAAAGGGAGAAATATGCCCAAACAAGTGTTTAAGGGTAATTGAACCAAGGATCAGTTCATTTTGATGCCTTTAATATTGCCTTGCTTGACTTGGATCATTTCTTTTTCTAGTTCCCTCTATACTGCCAATTTTGGATTCATTTCCATTTTCTTATATCTCTAATATTTCTTGTTATTCTTGTTGAATATTAATCTTTGAACCGATTGCATTTGATCAACCTTGTAACTTGAGGCTCAATGAGTCACCCATCTTGAAATAATTGATTCAATTTCTCTTTTTTTCTTCTTCTTTTTCACTTTTTTTCTTCTCTGATGAATGAGTATATGACTTCAATTGCTTTGAGTACATTATTTTCTTCTTGCATTTCGGAAATTCTTTTGTTATTCTTAACTGGATTTGTCTTCAAGTACTTTGTATTTTACCTATCTTGTAGTTCAAAACTCTCTTTATTTCATGGAAATTTGCTTTCACAATAAAACTGGATTAACAATATTTATTCCTGTGAGCATATATCATTCACCTTGCACCCCCAATGTGGAGGGTGATCCTTGATTAAGGTTAAATCAGTAGAAAAATAATTCAGGCTCAAATGGGGACAACAAAGGATATATTTTTCTTCTTTTGCGAAAGGATAAATGAAAGAAGGCCGTTCATCATTTCATACACAGAAGTATTTGTAAAAAGAGATATCCACAAGGAGATGAATATTCAGGATTAACTTTTATTTACATGAAAACAATATAATTAATGCATGATATAATTATTTAAATCAATCTCTTTATTTCTTCTTCTTGTTTCGAGCATGCCCCAATTACTCGAACTTCCTTCAACAAATTGATCTATGATGCCTAATCTCGTTTCTTTTTATAAGAAGGTTAACAGATAAATGCAGGTTTGGTACTTTTGAGGTCTTTTGGTTTCACCGATATGACAGTTTTGTATTTGGAAGGACAAAGGTGACTTTTGAAGCCATATATGGTGGAAGGTAGTATCATAAACCAATCAGCTTTACCCGAGAAGGTAAACATATGGATTTGGTATCTCAAAAATTGGTAGATACATTACTTCAAAGTCTCAGATAAATGTAATGTCAGGATTTGGTTTTGATAAGGACCAAGAATAGATCAAGTAATTGTATGGAATATGAGAGGTCTAATTTTACCACTTGCCAAAGATCTATAAGTCTTGAAAAATTAAAAAAAATATTTAATTTACATGATACTCGAAAACTTCAATATTAAAATTTGATTCCTTGCTCATAACCATAAAAGAACCACAAATTTACAAGAAGACTGAGAAAAAAAAAGTTCAAAAAAGATGCTGAAAAATAATATAAAGCTTTGTGACTGATAAAATGATCTCTTCTTTAATTAAGATGCCCTATTGCTCATCTAATGTGATGACAATTGACTTAATCATACTTTGATGCCCCACTTGAGCTTGTCATCCATTGTTCCACTAATTCTCATGTCAATGTCTCATTATCAACAAGCATATCTATCTCCTTTAACAGTGACCTACAATTCCCCGTAGAATGTCCATATACCCCTAAGTGGAAATCACAAACACTATCTTGATCATAGCTATGAGCAGAAGGGTTTGGTGACACTTTCATTGCCTTGATAAAATATTTCTTGATCGTGAGATTTTCTTTGGTTGGTCTGAACCACTAATACTCCTTTTCTTGTGCGGTTATAAGGATTTTGGATGTTACATTCATTCACATCATCAGCTTTCGCTTTTTGATCAGATAGGCTTTGGATGTGACTTTTAAGTTTCATTCTCTGATTGCATTTTCAATCAATTCTCCACTTGTCACAAGATACTTAAATCCATCCCTTGAACTTTCCAGCATTAACTCATAGAAAGGAGCTGTAAGAGAATCATGAAACATATATGATATCTCTTCTTCTATCATGGGAGGTTGAACTTGTGCTACCATTCCTCTCCATCTTAAGGAATATTCTTTAAATCTTTCATTGGATTTCATCTTTATCATTTGAAGATCCATACGTTTAGGAGCTAAGCCTTTAACATATAGATATTGTCCCAAAAATACATCAGCTAAATCAACCCATCTCTTAATCTGCTCTCGTTTCAAATGATTGTATCATACTACTGTTGGCCCAACGAGGCTATCATGGAATGGGTGAATTAACAAATCATCAACATTTAGGTAACCTTCCATTTTTCTGCAAAACATTCTAAAGTGGATTAGGGGACAACTGGTGCCATCGTGTTTCTCAAAATTAGGTATCCTGAATTTATGAGGGATAACTAAATCTGGAACCAAGCTGAGTTCTCTTGCTTCTAGTTCTTTGTGGGAGGCATTAATACATTTCATATTTTTATTGTTTCATCAACCCTCTTGAATCACTCATCATATTGTGCATAGTTAATAAGGCTATTCTTTAGGTTCGAGTGGGATGCCCCAGGGTATGTTATCATTCTCGACGCATTAATCTGATAACCAAGTTGCTCTTTACAGTTATCTCTTCTTTATCAGCAGTCTTGGTTGTGATCAACTGGATAATCTGGTTTGATTCATCTTGTAGAGATCCCGATGATTCATTATTTGTCTCTTGATGTAACTCGTCAAACTGTTCTTACAACTGATCTTGTGATCCATCATTAGATTGCTCCATGATGATACAGTAATATGAATGAATGATCTCGGTTTTAGTATTACAAAACCTTTCATGAATTATTTACATGCTCTTATAATTAATGCATGAAATAATACTTAAATAAATAAATGTGATGCAAATGTGATAATGCAGAAATGGAATGCAAATTATGCAATGCAAATGCATGTATGCAAAAGGTGTTATTCGAGAGTGATTATCTTAAAACAACTTTCATTGAACACAAAAGTTTTGATACATCAAACAAACTTTACAGATAAGGGATAGCTTTAACTCCCAGTTTTTCTATTTCCCTCAAAAGCCAAATTATCTTCCACTCATGCTCAAGTTTTGAGTTGTCAATCTGCTTTAATTCTTTCGTAAAGTTAGCTAAATCAATCAGTTTATGAGCCACATTGTTTGCCTGAGCATCAACTTCCTTTATGACATTGTCTTTTTCCTTCATCTTGCATGTTAATTCTTGGATTTGTAGACAATATTGTTCATTTTCTCTTGTAAAAGAATCTTTGTGGTTATGAAGCCCTTGTATAAGATCTCTACAATCATCTACAATCCTCATCAATGTCTTGTTCTTGGCTTTAGTGGTTTCTAGCTCAACATCATTTTCCTACTTATGGAATTGATATAAAGCTTTCATATTAATAATGGATCTATTCAACATCTGATTTTCGACTTGACATCTTTCCAAATTGATGACGGCTGTATTGAGCATTTCTTTTGCAATCCACAAATCATGAGAAAACTTCTTAGCTAGACCTTTGTGTGTCTTGCAATTATATTTCAGTTTAATGACCCATGTTATCTATTCTTCCAAGGTATTTCTCATACCAGCCTTTTGAAAGGTTTGACTGATCTTTTGGAAATCCTCACGCATGGTTTTCTTTTCTGCGCTCAATTTATCATTTTCAATTTTCAAATGATGCATTTGAGCTTCATATTTCTGCAGATCTTCTTCCTTTTGGACACTCTTACCTTTGAATACTTTTGGTATCAACCTGATAGGATAATCAATGACCAAACTAGGTTGATTTTTTACCTCGAATTCAAAAATTCCATAATCCAAAAGATTTTAAACTCGATGCTTGAAAGAGGTACAATTCTCAATGGAATGTCCTTGAATTCCGGCATGATATTCACAATGAACATTGATGTCATACCAATTCGGATATGGAGGTTGCCACAGTTTCACATAATGCGGAGCCACTTCTCGCACTTCTAGTAGCTTTTCGTACAACTCCTTATATGGTATAGGGATAGCATCAAAATGAGAACCACCTTTCATCTTGGATTGATCTTGAGTTTCCGATGTTGGGAAAAGACTCTTAAATACTGATGAATTCTGATTGCATGACTTCTTTTCATCTCTGGTAACTTCTACTGTTGTCACCATTTCATTGGTATCTTCAGACAACTTGTTGATATGAATGACTGTGTGTGATATCTCAAATTAGTTAGGATTAGAAGTCCCTTGTATATCTGAGATTGCAGGATTATGTTCATTGAGCTCTCTCTCTTTTGTGCAGAAGTCTCTTTTCCTTTGGTCAAAACAGATATTCTATCCATCATCTTGGACATTTTCTCTCTTATTTCTCGTATCTCCTTTTGCTCTTCGACAGACATACGATGTTATTCCCTAGTTGTGTTATAGTTTACTAGATCATGAAACCCTTTATCCATAATAAAAACCTTTTATTTTGATGACCACTCACAAATCAACACCTTTGAATCATGTCATGATCATGCAATGCAAACAAAATAAATCAATATAAACAAATTAAAGAAAAAAATGTATCTTACAGAATAAAGATAAAAAAATCCTATCTATATATACATCCTATCCTCATGCTTTCTAGTTCCATGCTTTTTTTGGAAAAATAGCATAATCGCATGATTTCTAGTTCGCATGCATTTATTCAGAAAATAAACTAATAATGCATAAATTAAAAGAATCAACATGCTTTTCCTTGTGTACTAACCTTACGAGACTTATTTGGGTTAGGCTCCACCTAGACTCAAGTTCTAGGTTTATTATATGATGGGTTTTGGCTCTAAGGTAAAAGGGGTCAACGAATTGTCCTTTGTTGATGCCCCTTTGGTCTGCCAAGCCCACAACCCTGGTCCATTACAAACTTTCGAACTGAGTTCAATTCGAAGGAACACACTTCCTTATGTCCATAAGGAGGTGAAAACCACACGAGGAAAATAAGGTGTGAGCTCAAAGAATGATCCCCTATCCCATACGGAGGTGAAAACCATACGAGGGAGTAGTTTCTCATTCAAGCTAAATAGGATAAGACTAGGGTTTTAGCTCATGTCATGAATACAGTGCCTAGTATGCGAGGAAAAACATAAAAAGAAATAAATAATGTACAACACACAAATATAATCTTTAAATCTAAAAACACACCATTAAATCTAAAACATTAACAAACCAATTAGTACAACTATTTATACAAAAATGATTATTAAAATAATCAAGGGAAAAACTAAATTAAAACAAATTTAAATTTATTGCAAAGACAATTAATTAATAAAGTGATGGCTTGACTCTCTTTAAAAAAAATATCCCCAACGGAGTCGCCAAGCTGTCGAGACGGTATTCGCCCGACGAAAACAAGTGTCGTTGCTTTTTAAATATCGTCACGAAAAGGTAAGTGTTTTTCTTTTGGTATAAGATAAAACACAATTTGTGGAGTCGCCACCAATCATTTTATCGAGATGTGATTGGTCACCAAAAATGATATGTTATTTTAATAAAATTTATAAAAATAATACTGAAATAACACAAAAATGGTTTGCTTACCAGAAAATGAGTTCGGGAGTCGGTTACGTGTGGGGAAGGATTAACACCCCCACAACGCCCAAAATTGATACCTTTGTTTATTAAGTAATGTATTTGCAATAAATTAACAAATTTGTATTTAATTTCAATTTATGATCCCATTAAAATAGTAAGGATATTATTTTATACCAATAAATCATTTAAAATACTTTACTAATCAGTTAAGAAAATATTTTATGACTTATTGTATAAAATAATATAACTCAATTACATATAATAATTTTAATGATTTAATCAAGAAAATATAAAAATTAAGGTTATTATTATAACTACTTAATATGCAAAGTACTATAGTTGTAAATAATCCTCTAATAATATGAAAATATTAAAATTAAGAGAATAAAATACATATTTCAAGAAAAAAATAAAAAAATAAAGTGAAGCATTAAAATTAAGACAAAAAAGACATGGGATTAGTATTAAAATATGGCCAAATTTATGGACAAAAGTTAGTGCTCTACCTTATATTAAAACAAAATTTTTAAAGTGAAGCATCCATAATTATAATGCTCTACCTTTTTAATTTTTTATTATTACTATTAATAATGGTAGCACTTTGTGTATTTATTACTATTTTTAATTATTCATTATTTTATTTTATTTTAAACACTAGTATATATTATTAGGATACATATGTGACTAAAATAAAAAGTAATAGATAAGTACTAGATTTAAAATATTTAAACATAAAAGGTAATAATAAAAATAAAATAAAGTTGCAATTAAATAATAACCAAAATAATAATATAGGATTAAATAAAAATATATAAATTATTGGTCAATATTCAAAATACTATAAAATATATATTAAAATTGTAAATAATAGAATTACAGAATACATGGACCATGGATGTGATTTATCAATCCTGAAATTGCACATACACTCCCTCCCCAAAATGACGTAGTTTTGAGGAGTGTATAAATATCCCAAATTTGGCTCAAAATGACCAATTCTTCTCATTTTCTCAATTTTGTTTCTCTCTCTAAGGAGAGAGAAGCTCTCACTTCTCTCTAAACTCCCTCACCGGATGAAGCTCCGATCACCGGCGACCACTATTTCGACCACCGTCGATACTATTCATCGACGTTGGTTACTATTCAATCACTATTTATGGCCAAAAAAAATCAAAATAGCTCAAATCGTAGATCGAAACACCCTAAACCCGAAACCACCCTCCCTTTTTCCTAAAAAACTTTAAAACAACCTAGATCTAAGATTTTACCTTCGGTAAAACAACTTTTCCGACGACGTTTGGGCTTCGACGAAGGTAAGATCTCCTCTCTTTTCTTCTCCTTTCGGTTTGTTTGCTGCTCGTTGGTGTTGCTTGCTCTCTACCCGTTCTTGTCATTGTGTTCTCTCTTTTTTTGCAGGGAAATCAAGGCTTTTTATAGCCCTCAAAACACTGTTCGTTCGGTGAGTCACCATGAGTCACCGGATCTACGATGGTGACTCACCATATAGATGATGAAGTGTGCGGCTATCCTCGCTTCTTCTGGATCCTTTTGGGCTTGAACTGTGTTTGGGCCTGAACCGGGTTGATTTTGTAAAATGGGCCTTAGGGTTGTATTATTTGTAATAATAAATATATTAATATATAATAATAATATGATAATAATAATAATTGTAATATTATAATAATAATATATAGTCTCGGAACGAAAATGACTGTCGACACTCCTGATTATCACATGCATCGAAAGTTTCATTCTCTAACCATCCCCAACAACTTCGACTACCCCGTCGTTCCTGATCTTCTTATTCATTCTAAGACTCTCCACTAGGAGTGGGGAACCCGACCTCTCAAGGATCACAAGAGAAAACCCGACGATTCGTGATTTGGCGGCACATCAACATTCATGCAAGAACCCTAGATGAAACGTAACCCTAAAAAAATCTTTTTTTATTAATAAAAAATATTATTTACTATTGCAAATTGTAAGCAACTTGATATCGTTTAAGCAACGTCCCAGGTTCGAGTCCTTGTGTATGCAGAAAATCTCCGCTGGAAGACTCACCCACTAAAGCCGGGTGTGCGACCCAGGTCGATCCAGATTAGTCAAGGCGAAGCCTTAGAACTGGAGGGCGACCAAAAATAATAATAGTAAAAGAAAGGTTTAATAGCACTAAAAGATTATTTTAACATAGTTTAATGATTATTTCTTTACTTCACTCAAAATTTATTTACTATCATTTTTATTATTTTTAAGTGATTACAAAATAATAAATGTTATAAAGATTATCAATAATTTAACAATTAAAACTCACTACCTTTGCAATCTCTAACGCTTAAACTTAATATCACCAGTAATAACTATATATTTGATTCGTACAAATTTATTTACTATTGCAAATTGTAATCGACTTACTAGGATTTAACTTGGTCAACAAACAACATTCAACCCCAATAAATTAGTTCAGTTGTCATCCGTACATTGAGATTCATGAGATTGATTCAAAGAAGTTGATAAAGACTACCCGAACTTATTAGTGACACTTTTAATAGCGTAAATTATACAGTTGGTAGTTTAACTATTAAAAATTCTTTTATTTTGTTCATTTAATTTAAAAGATGTATAAATAGCCACTCAAGTTATATTCTTGTTATGTCATTAAAGTTGTCTTTTATTAATTTTTTATAGTTATTTTCTCAAAATTTTAATTATAAATATTTTAAACAATTAAATTTTATAAAATACATCCTCAGAATTCGGGTAAAATATTAATTAAATCCCTCTATCATGTGAGCATCAATTCAGATGCGGACATAAAATTTTATGTTAGGAGACAAATTTCTAAATTTTTAGGGTATATAAATTTTAGGGGACGAAAATAAATTATCGATAGAAAATACATAGAAAAAATTTAAAATATATGATGATTTTTAATTTTTCAAAGGGATGACTGTCCCACCCATTCTCCTCTCAATCCATCCCTAAACATCATGATTATCATATAAGTACAATGAATTGTCACATTAATTTTTGTATCAACACTAAAACTATCATTATCCGTCAAATGATAAAACTGATGTAATTAAAAAGTTTGGACAAAGTTTTTAATTTAGATTTATTATAAGAACGAAATGACTCCTTGAGTCGTTTTTTTTCCATCTATCCATTAGACTAATCAAATAACAAAACATGTCACTAATAAAATTTACTTTGGCTGACTAAATTGAGAAAGAAATGTAACTTTATTAACTATTTTATAAATTACAAAATTTGAGTGATTAAAAAGTAACAAAATTATAAATAGATTAGCAGCTAAACAATTTACTTTTTAGAATGAAAATAAAACCGCTATCAAGTGATTTAGACTATATAATCATGCTTGAGTGGCGACTAGTAATGACAGACTAATTAAGGGCCGCCATTGCCGTGGCCATTAACAACAAAAATAACATAAGAAATGCATGACTTTGACACAGGCATGACATAATCAAGATTAACAAAACCTAATGGTACGAGACACTAAACTCTTTAAATAATATTAAAATTTTAAATTCTAGTATTCTGAATGGAGTAAACTGAAATAAAAATAGAAATGACAATTTAATTCGAATTTGATGGGTCTTGACTAGACCCGATTCAATAGGATCGGATTTTTTTTAAAAAAAAGGGTTCGAATTGGATTAAGTCAGATTTTTTAAGAGATGAGGTCAGGTTGAGTCGGATTCTGGTGGATGGTGAAAAAACTCTGATACGGTCCGACCCGAAGATAATAATGCAATTTTCTTAAAATATTTATTATTATTCTAATTAAATCCTTATTTTTTTATTGGGTCGAATTGGATATATACGCTAAAAATTTGGGTAGGGTCAGAGTTGTGTAGAGGATATATATATTTTAGGTCGGGTCGGGTGGATATTATAAAATTTTCAGATCGGGTCAGGTTGAGTTCTGGTGGAGGATACATATTTTCAGGTTGGGTCGGGTTGACCAAAAAGCCAACCCTAACCCGACCCGTTATCATGCCTAATTGAAAGAGTCACCCTCATTATAATTCTTTGTAAGGCAATCTAGACTGATTGATCAATAAATTATATACTAATGATTATATAAAAAAATATCAGTTAATAATTAAGTTAAACCCTAAATTCTATCTAAAGATTATTTTTATTTTTTGGTTTAATACAAAAATAAGTGTCTAAATTATACCTTGAAATACGATTTAGTGCCTAAAGATTTTTTTACTAAAAATAGATGCCTAACATTTTATCCGTTACACTTTTAGGTCCTACCATTATATTTTTATTTTTTAAATTTTTTCAATAATAAAAATATTATTTTTCAAAAAAAAACTCCCATTCTCCATCATTGTTCGATCGGTTTTTGTTCGGAGCACGAAGAGGAACACAAAGGTAACGGTCGTGTAACATACGTACAGCTGTAGCCGTTGAAATCACTGGAAAACATAAAAAAACCTAAAAATTCGATGACAATTCGCTACGCTTTCCACGACAATCGACGCAGTTTAACGGTGGTTGGAGGACTGGGCTTTGGTCGCGGCATCGAGATAGTTTTGATGGTGTCAACGATGACGTTCACGGGCCAGCTCTACGGAATATGTGAAATTTGGGTTTTTGTGTGTTTTTAATTATAATATTATTTTTTAAAAATAAAATAATTGTTAAAAATTTATATGCATAACACATGTCATATAACAATCAAATTTAACGATCGTTACGGTCCATGCACCTAAAAGTGTAATATTGAAAACTTTAAACACCTATTTTTACCGAAAAATTTTCTAGACACCAAATTATATTTCGAAATATACTTTACGCACTCATATTTTTATTAAGCCTTATTATTTTTATAATTTACGTTTCAAAATCGTTAAAAGGTAGTTATGACTTATTAAATTTCTTAACAGCTGCCGGTGGAAGAACGTTGTGGATGGCACCAAAAAGCTTAACATGGTCCTGACTTGTACGTGAACCTAGCGTGTATGGTATACATAATTAAACGCTTGTTTGTTACAATTATAATTGACCAATTCCTTAATTAAATGTATAACGTAAATAAGCCACTGAAGCATTTCCAAAGCATGCCATGCACGCTAATAATTAGAAGTTCATCACTTGAACGTTACACATATTTTAATCAAGTCTAATAATGTGGTGGTCTAATCAAATTAGAAATTCGTAGATTACGTGATCTTCATCAATTAAATGAAACGCTAACGGGGGCTTAGCTTGTAAGATAGGCTAATATATATGGACAATTAAACCCTGGATTCCCCTATCCTTTTGTTTTTATTTCATGATGTTGGACAACTTAATCAAATTGGGGGCGTTAGGGGTATTCAAAATTTGGTTTTAACCGAATTAAGCGATCGAATCGAATTAATTTAGTTAATTCAGTCGCTACTGAATTAGTTCGGTCGGAGAAAGATTAAAGTTTTTTTGGATATTCGGTTAACGGTTAATTCGGTTCGAAATCGGTTAATTAATCGAAATAAAATTTTAAATATTAAATATATTATATATTACATATGGGCTCAGCCCAAACCATTTAAAACCCAATTAATAATTTAAAATCCAATAACTTTTTAAACCTAAATCAGTATTAATTAATTAAAAAAATTGTATAAATTTTTTATTTTATAATTATATATTATTTAAATTAATTGTAAACTGTTTTTCTGAATTAAAAAAATATTAAATATATTATATATAACATATAGGCTCAGCCCATACCATTTAAAACCCAATTAATAATTTAAGATACAATAACTTTTAAACTTAAATCAATATTAATTAATTAAAATTTTTATATAAAATTTTTATTTTATAATTATATATTATTTAAATTAATTATAAACTGTTTTTTAATTATAAAATATTTAATTTTTATATAAATTAGAAAATTTTAAAAAATTTCGGTTAATTCGAAAATTAACCGAATTAACCGAAATTTATTCGGTTCGGTTAATATTTTCGAAAAAAAATTCGATTCGATTAACGGTTAAAGAATTTTTTTTTGATTAATTCGATTAATGATAGTTCGATCGGTTCGGCCACCGAATGAACAACCTAGGGGCGATGTGGAAATTAGTTTCTTAAGATAATAGTATATTTAAGGGGAAACAAAAGGGTGATGGAATCTGCTTTACCAAAAGAAGAAAACAAATTCCCACTTAAAATAATTCAAGTGAGGGTGGATGAAAAAGTCTAGTAGTAACAAATGCTACTTGTAGCTTATTCAACCATATTGTTAATTCCGAGCAAGGTTAAAAGTTAAAGATAAAATACTACATGCCAACTTTGGAGCTTCCCTAGGGTATCATATAATCCCCAACTTTTTTTTTACCAGCGTGCTTTGCGCAAGTCTAGTAACACTGTGCTTTGCCAGTGTGGGTATGCAGCAACGGATGAAGAGGATTTGATTCCCTTTCCATATATACTCTTCGGTTTGCATCCACAGCTACAACGTTTACAAAAGGGAAGGGAAGGGGATTGGTTCTATTTAATGCTCGACTAGAACAGTGACCCCACCCCTTGTTTGCCGCTGCCTGATTGTATCTAAACTTATCGTACCAGTCGTCATGGTAGTTGAGCTCTCTTCAACTGCTACTTACCTCAATGCTAAGAAATTTCTTCATCGATCGATCCAACTTTTAGCACTAATGCATGCATATATTAATGTTAAACATTGGTCTAGCAAACTTTGAAAATGCATGACATTTCTTTGAAAGAGTACAACCCAATAACAGATTCATAGATTTTGGCACAGCGTCCACCAGAAAAAGTTAATTTTGCTACTGATTAATCCACATTAATTCATTCGGGCACAACGAAGACTTTACTATTCTACTACTAGTTACCACCTTTTCTTTTAACTCCAAAGTGGGGACAGTTTAAAATGAAAATCGAGGAGTCGGTCCGTTCGGTTGGTTACACCATACAACGGGTTAAAAGAGGAAAAACAAAAGGAAAAAAAAGTTGTTTAACTGCCGTTGGCAAGCGGACTAACGGCTGATTCTTTGTGGGGACTTGGAGGAAGGCTGGTTTTCCCGGAGGCAACAAGGCGTTGCACAAAGCTCTCAATTCTCTGTCCGTTAGTTTCCGTCAGTAACTGCTTCCCGCCAAACGGTAACGACTCCACTCCTCTTTCATTCAGTACCTCCTCTATTCTCGGCCCATCCATCGTTTCCCTCCTCAGTCCGTTTGCCTGCACCGCCGAATGTCGATCACGAAATCCGGAAAAGATTAAACGCGTTCAAATATGTTTTTGGCTTTCGAGAAACACGAAGGAAAAATTTAATAAAAATGCTTTAATGCCGTCCATCTTATTTAGCCATGACCAGGGATTAAATATAATGATGTGGGTACCTGGATTCGAACGTAGTCTGCACGGTTCCAACTGAAAGCGTTCCCCAACATCTGGTCTACGGTCTCCGAGACCCCGTCGAGCACAATGTCAACGACTGAAGAAGTTGAGCATTTTCCATTGTTACCGACCTTTGACCTTCCATGCCATGGACCGTTTCCTAACGACAGAACCAGCAGATCCTCCACGCCTTTGACTGACGGGAAATCCCTCTTGTTATGGAGCACGTGCGTTATTGCAGCGGCGGTAGGATTGTTCATGACCAAACCGCCGTCCAGGGCTGAGCAAGAGGTTTTGCCGTCGACGGATGTCAATGGGAAAGGTTTGAATAGGCTTGGGGTGGCTGAAGTGGCGCGACATAATTTCCAAAGCTCGAAGTTGAAGCTTGGTGATTCGGAAGCGTCGGCTCGAGAGAAAACAAAGGGAGCGGAACTCTTGAGGTCGAAGCAAGGAACCAGGAGAGGCTTACACGTGTCTTTCAGTGTCAAAACCGTTCCATCTTCTCTCTTGAACGTTTCCTTCAGCACCTTATCCATGCTCTTACAAGAGAATCTCTTCTGACGATGAAGAACTCCGGCGAGCGTCTTAACTTTGAAGAGCTTGGAGTTATTCTGAGTAATAAACTTGACAGCTTCTCTAGCAGTAAAAAGCGGAAGGCCAGTTCCATCGTCGGCAGAGAGCATGGCAGCAATAATAGCACCGACGCCGGTGCCGGCTATCATGTCAAAGAAATCAGCAATTTGAGCTCGAGGATCACCAGTTTTAAGGCGGATCTGGTCTTCAAGGTGTATAAGAGCGGCACCAGCGACAATGCCGGTGGTTCCACCACCGTCAATGCTGAGGATCCGAACCTTCTTGGTGGTTTCACAGTGAGATAGCCATTTCTGCTCAAGTTTTGTGAAGATCTCCAAAGTTACTTTACTCAGGTCCATTTTCGACAGTTGACGAAGAAAATGTTAGGAGTAGTTTTGTTTTGGTTGCTGGCTTCTTGAAAGTCCGTGAAAAAAAAGCAAAGAGAGAGCTTGGCCTCTATTCACAGTATGCTGGTGATAAGCCTTAATGGCGGCAGCCAGCAAGAGAATAATGTTTGCAGAGATGTTTCGAATTAATATCTCCGTGGCCTGTCGAGAAAGTGAGGTTTTCGATTTTCTCTGTGGGCTACTGGGGAGAGAAAGAGAGTTAAATCCGGGAGTGAATGAGTGAGTGCGCGAGTGAGGAGATGAGTATAAAAAGGATGGTTAAGGCTTTGGTTTGGTGAAGTACGTAAAACTGTTATTCGTACAAATTCAAACGTTGCTGTAAACAATGGAACCTCTTGGCGGCGTCTAAAAATTGGTGTGACCGGTTAAATAAATGATCGATTAAAATTTAGATCAGTTATATTATATCATTTAACATGAAATATTATCAAGTACAATAACAAATTAGGTAGCGCTTATATAATGTAATAGGTAGCACTTATATAATAAAATAGGTATTTAACCAGAAATATTATCAAGTACAATAACATATTAGATAGCGCTTATATAATGTAATAGGTAGTGCTTATATTGACCTATTTTATAAGTAAACCGATATATTTATACCGGTAACATTGCAAATTTACTTATTACTTTATAATTATCGGTTTTGATGTTTTTTGGATCGATACAATTTTAAATATATCGACACTTTATGCGTTCACAACGTTGGGCATTCATTCTGGAAAAAAGTACCGACACAAACTTAAAGAGTGTCGATACATTATTTAGACATATTTTCTCATAAAACCGGTATATTTCTATCAGGTACATTGTAAATTTACCTATCACATTGTAAATTTACCTATTACATTGTAATTATCGGTTTCGATGTTTTTGGATCGATACTTTTAATAAATGTATCGACACTTTATGCATGCATCCGTTTGGCATTCATCATGGACAAAATGTATCGACACAAATTTAACAAGTGTTAATACTTTATGATGACATATTTTCTCAAAAAACCGGTATATTATATTGGTTACATTGTAAATTTACATATTACATTATAATTATCGGTTTCGATTTTATTGGGATCGATATTTTTAATAATTGTATCGACACTTTATGCGTGCACCTCGTTTGGGCATTCATTCTGGACAATAAGTATCGACACAAATTACACAAGTGTCGATACAATATGTTGACTTGCTTTCTAAGTAACCGGTATATTTATACCGGTTACATTGGTAATTTACTTATTATATTATAATTATTGGTTTTGATGTTTTTTGGGTCGATACTTTTAGAAAATGTATCGACACATATTTAGGTAGTTATTGTACATACCTAAATATGTCATACGAATTTAATGTTGTATTCACCCTTCAACTACACTACCAATACCACATCCTATTGAAAGCACAACTGAAACATGTTGAATGAACCTTTACTTACATCTCCATCAACTCGAGACTACTGAACTTGCACAACAAAATTTTTGCCATGGATCATACTAATGCAGACAATGTTAAGCCAACCGAGGAATGCCATGAAGTACATAATGTTTATGAATCTGACAGATTGGTTGCTCAGCTTTCTCTTCACGTGATCAAGCTTGGTACCTTTACAAGGGATTCGCACGGAACATGGGTTTAGTGCACGTAAGGGAACAACACGGCTTGACGTGAAGGAAATGTGAAGACATAAGAATTTTGTTGTTCCAAAGAAGGGTTTCAAGTATCAAAATGCAATATTGTTGATCATCAACGTGCTCATATGCCAGTCACAAGAACAGGACGCAAGGCTAGAGTCGTAGTTACAACAACAAATACAAACGATCACTGGATTATAAGTAAGTCTTATCAAAAACATAATCATGCATTGTGCACACCTGCGATGACACCATTGATGCGTTCTAATATAGTTGTAAGTAAGGTTGATATCGATGAGGCAACAGCATTGAAAGAGGTCGGTGTTGGCATGTCACAAGTAATGAACTATTTAACGCAGCAGGCAGGGGGCTATCATAATGTTGGATTTACACATAAAGACCTCTACAATGCACTTGTAAAGCAAAGGAAATCGTCGATGGGGAAGTGAATGCGCTTATTGCTTACTTTGATTATAATAAACATGATGATCCTGACTTTTTTATGACATACTCGGTAGACGAATCAGGGGCATTGCATAATCTTATTTGGTCGGATTCTACATCGAGATCAGATTACACATGCTTCGGTGATGTAATTACGTTCGACACAACGTAAAAGATAATTTGTATGGTCGACCAATTATTCCTATTATCGGTGTCAATCATCACCATAACATAATTGTGTTTGCCACTGCCATAATCGCTGACGAGACGTCCCAATCTTTCGAGTGGGTGCTACAAATTTTTTAAAAGCCATGATGAATAAATCGTCTATTTCAGTTGTCACCGATGAGGATACGGCAATGCAGAGGGCTATTATGCTAAGCATAGATTATGTTCTTGGCATCTTTCTCGCAATGCACAAGCTAATATTGGTGACCCAAAATTTACAGCAACATTCTCAAAATGCATGGCTTCCTGGTGGACAATCGAGGAATTCAATATTCAATGGCGTTCGGTTGTTTCAGAATTCAACATCGAAAAGCATCCATGGGTGATTGAGAAGGGAAATACTCGGCACTTATAGGCACAAACATATCTAACCGGTCACTTCTTTTCCAATATTCGCTCAACACAAAGGTGCGAGTCTATGAATGATTCACTAGCGATTGCACTGAAACACAAGAAGACATATTTAGATGTTTATCGTGCAATTGAAGATGGAATTAGTAGAATGCGTATGAACGAGTTGAAAGCGGATTACTTAAGTTCCCAGACGAAGCCCTTCCAGATCACAAAACTGGTCGACCTTGAAAGCCATGCTGTTGAGATTTTTACCCCGAATCTTTTTCGTGTATTTCAAGATGAACTTCAACGGGAGACATGTACCGGATTGAGGAAGAGATTCGGTCCTTATCAGATGAATGTCAATATTATATTTTGACAAAGTACAAAGAAAAAATAGGACAATTAAAATTAGTTTTGATTCTCGTACGGAAACCCTAATTTGCTCATACAAAAAATTCGAGATCGTTGGACTTCCGTGTCGCCATCAACTTCACATTTTGAAGCACTTGGATTACACATATTTGCCCAGACTTTGATTCAAAGAAGGTGGACTAAGGATGCGAAGGCTTCTGCACCTAGTTATGTTGACTGAATGTGCCTCCAAAAGTGATGCAAATGGCAAGGTTTACTGCTCTACATTCAACGTCAAGTAGGTTATGCTATAGTGCATCAAAGACAGATGCGTCTTTCAAAACCGCAAGAGATGAAATGAAAAGACTAATAGAAGAAGTTGAAAACTCGTTTGGTTTAAATGATTCAGTCAACCAGAGAAGTGTAATAAATAACGTTCGCAACCCTTAACGAAAACAACGCAAGCGAAACGAAGTACCGAAGAACAAGGTCGAGAAGAAAATTAGACGATGATGGTACTGCAACGGTGAGGGACATAACAAACTAACATGTCCTCAAATCAAGCTCAGTTTGAATACAAGCACACAACCTAATCAACTGTTTTTTTTCAAAGATGAAATGAAATGACAATTCAGTCCCGCACGTGATGAAAATGATCTCCATATATCGTAAGTGTCAACATGACACCTATTGTGTATAAGAAACATGTACAACAACATATTGCTAACTTTTCTCATCTCATACATAATTACATTCACATACAAAATTATAAATCGTATGTAACTTATACAAAATTAACCCTATATTAACAAAATTTCCTCTCTTAGTCTATTCTGATTGTGCCTTACGAAGACCGTTTAATATTCCATCTGCATAATCACATAAATGCCAAACAATCTGTAGATAATAGTCTCCCGCTATCATGGCCGAATCAATTCTGTAACTGGGATTATCCAGGTTAATCATGTTGACTACATAGCCAATAAAACCTGGGGGTCCAAATGGTAAGCTAGGAATTGGTAATGCAAGCTTTATTTGAGGGTTTAAGGTTTAGAGCCCTCCAACGTAAGGAGTGCATGATTGAACATTACGTATAATAGTTGTATTCAGTTGTGGAAGAATTGTTCTTAATTTTATATAAGGATATTTGTTATGATATACGTTCACATTTCGGGACCAATTAGTTAGATGCGTGCAGTAGCCTATATCCTCGAGGCAGAGTACAAGAAATCTGGCACTTAAAGATTTACCAAGAGCGGTAGCTTTTGCTCTGAATGAAGACTGAACCTAGAATCAACTTTGCAATTATGTCTATCATACTGAAGAGAACCTGCTAAAAACTAGGATTTGCACACAACTATAACAATTTTAAACGCTAAACCCAACTCCTCACATGGAAAATTATACAACAAAGATGTCAGGATTTCCCATAAAATGATTGACATCTCTGTTGCATAATTTTCTATGTGAGTAGTTGGATTTAGGGTTTAAAATGCTTGCAGTTGTGTACAAATCCTATTATTCAGCAGATTCTCTTCAACATGTAGGCATAATTGCAAAGTTGATTCTAGGTTCGGTCTTCATGCAGAGCGAAAGCTACCGCTCTTGGTAAATCTTTAAGTCCCAGATTTTTTGTGCTCTGCCTCTAGGATATAGGCTACTGCACGCATCTAGTTAATTGGTCCCGAAACATGAACGTATATCATAAAAAATATCCTTATATAAAATTAAGAACAATTCTTTAACAACTGAATACAACTATTATATGTAATGTTCAATCATACACTCCTTACGTTGGAGGGCTCTAAACCCTAAACCCTCAAAGGAAGCTTGCCTACCAATTCCTAGCTTACCATTTGGACCCTGCAAAGGGTTTTATTGGCTATGCTGTCAACATGATTATGAGTTTCCTTTATCCTTTCACATTCAGTCAGACTATAGAAATTTGAATCAATTAAATTAGATTCAATACTTTAATTCAATTACCATTTCAAGAATAATTACATGAATACATTAATACTTACTGGTCGCTTTCGATTTTCTTCAATATTGATACGTAGGGCTCCATTTGAAGGTCATCATCTTCGCGAACAAAGATTAAACTTGCAACCTATAACCATTCACAAACAGTAAACTTTAAAACATAACCCCTCTTTCGAAGATTTTTAAAAAATTAGGATTTCGACAACATACCTATCGAACACAAAGATTAAACCTGACCAAAAATCGAACAGTGCAACTTGCATTTATAATAAAATTTATAATTTTATATAACTATACTATCATTTTATATAAAAAAACAAAAACGTTCTTCAACTCATTTACCTCTAAGATTGCTATGCACCCTCTAAGGTATCTTTGACTACCATTTTTAAAGGTGATTATTGATTCAATCAATCTCGAATGGACATATTCAGCCCAATTGAATTCACCCTTCAAGCCTTCATCGTAAATGAGCTTCATATAGTCCTTGTTCGTTGACGTATCACCCGTTGGACAAAGAAAGATCCCGACAAGGTACAATAGAACTCGGGCCTTCAGCTCATCCCCCCGTAAGATCCACTTTGATTTCCTCTTCAAGTTCAGCATATGTCACCTTCTGCTCCAAACCATATTTAGAGGCAAGTGCTTTCCAGTTCTTATTCTTAGAGACTTCCACAACACTTTTGCCTTCATTTTCTACCCTCAAGACGGCTGCATCACATGGGATCCCGAGAGGAAATGAAAAATCACCATATTTAGCAATACATTGTTTGACATCAAATTGCGCCATCAAGGATTGACACAATTCCCTCCGAATAGGTCGATCCCTTACTTCTACCAACGATACAAACCCTATTTCTCCCAGCACATTCAACTGGCCCTTCTCCTTAAGGTGTTTAATTAATGAATTCACTCTTTTAATGTTGCCCCTTGTCGACACTTCCTACATTTTTTAACAATATATAATGTTATAGTTCTTATATATTTTTATCAACGTATTTACAAGTTTAATGATACATTCTTTTCATGTGTTGTCCTCCATTCTTTATATTCTTCACTATCCATCTTTGATTGTGCGATGTAAGGTTCCTTATCAGCATCACTCATCAAATTTCATTTCTCCAACACATCATTTCTCAATTAATATTAAGCATAAACGTTTCTTAATCAATACATTAATGTTAAATAATAATCAATGTCAATTTCAATTTACATATTGAACCGATGTGTTCGTCACCTTCCTTCATCCTTTGGCATTCGGTCATACTATCAACATTTAAAATTTGTCATCAATTTAAAGTTCTTAAATACTTTAATCCAATTACCATTTCAAAATAATAACAAAAGACATTGATACTTACTAGAAGTACATATGTCCACCCTTTGGTTGCTTTCGAGTCTCGACCTCAATTTCAAAGTCATCTACGCCACCAACAATTTTTCCACCCATTGACTCCATTTTTCCTTCATATATCAGTTTACGCAAATCAAATCAAATACTTGTTACATACACTTTATTCAATATACAAATATAGATAACTACTCTTGTGGTAAAACTGTTTTATTCAAAAGAATTTGAATGGCCACTACAAAATGTGTCGGCACATTTATACAACCTAAAATATCATTTTCTACCTATAATATTATATACATGTATCCATATTTATTTTCTACCTATAATATTATATAATTGGTCCCAAATCTTCTTGGCTTCGATTCGAAATCCCAAAACCAAACCCTAATCCCTATTTCCTTCAAACGAATAGAACACTCAATACTCCTTGTATCGACACATTTATACAACCTATAATATCATTTTCTACCTATAATATTTAATAAAAGTATCGATATTTATATTTTACCTAAAATATCACTTTTTACCTATAATTTGTCTCAAATGCTTCTTTACTCCAAAACCCTAAACAACACATAAAAACCCTATTTTCGATTACTGCAATAATAAAAAACTAGGGTTTCGACAACGTACTTTTCAATTTAACTGCAGCAACAAACAAACAAACTTTGCTTTAGAAACGCCTTCTGAAATGCAGCAACAATTACGCTTCGATTTCAAAAACTCGTCCGTTCTATCTATTTTTCAGAGGATATTTAACTATGCCCTTTATATTTTCAGCGGATATGTTATTTTATTTAATCAATACAACTACAAAAGTGTCGATACTTTCGATAGTATAATTACATATTTCTTTGAAAGTATCGATAATTTATTACGCATACTTATTAAAGTATCGACAATTTCAATATATCTGGTAGCACTTTACGATTTTGTCATTTCGAGACCGGTTTTGTCATATTTTTACCAGTTATATTGTTATGGATCGATACATTTTTATAAAGTATCGACACTTTATAGGCGTTAAAACTGCTTCTCTTTTAAATTCGCAAAGTGTCGATACTTATATTAAAGTATCGACACTTTCAATATATTCGGTCGTTCTATACCGATTTTGTCCTTTAGAGATCGATTTTGTCATATTTTTACTTGTTATATCTTTGTGGATCGATATATTGTTATAAAGTATCGATACTTTATAGGCGCTAAAACTGCTTCTCTTTTAAATTCACAAAGTGTCGATACTTATATTAAAGTATCGACGCTTTCAATATATACGGTCGCTCTATACCGGTTTTTCATATTTTTACTTGTTATATCGTTGTGGATCGATACATTGTTATAAAGTATCAATACTTTATAGGCACTAAAACTGCTTCTCTTTTAAATTCACAAAGTGTCGATACTTATATTAAAGTATCGACACTTTCAATATATCCGGTAGCGCTTTACCGGTTTTGTCTTTTCGTGACCGGTTTTTTCATATTTTTACCTGTTATGTTGATGTGGATCGATACATTTTTATAAAGTATCAACATAAACCGACAAGCTAAGTTTGTCGGTTTCCAAATTTTTTAATATTTCTTCATGATTTAGACCTACTACATTATTATTACTCAACATTTCCGGTAGCGCTAAACCGAATTTGTTAGATATCTATTAATGTATCTGGTAACGCCGTATATTAGCCCGCCTTTCCTGAGACAACTCCGCAAAAACAATGGTGAATATTTAGGTAAATATATCAGGCTTAGGAAACAACTTTAAATTAAAAAATAGTTTATTTGAAAAATGAGTTCGACTCAAAATTTAATATTAACGGATTCGATTGAGTTGTTTTAGTAATTAAAATAAATATTGTTATTTTTGGAGATTTTGAGTTCGAACTGCATTGCATTAGCAATTGCTAAAATATATATATATGAATAAATATTACCTTATAATCAATTCAAACTATTTAAATACATATATAAAAGTATATATATTAAAAGTTGAAACTTGGTCTTATTTAATTTTTATGCTAATAATATATTTACTATTTTATTTTATTTTAATATACTATATATTGTCTAAAAGTTAAATTTATAACATTAAAAGTATCAAAATATATATTAACATATGATTTTAGAATATATATTAAGTTGTTCAATCAAAAAATAAATTTTAATAAAATAAAATAAAAATATTATAACTTAAAATATTAAACAGAAAATAAAACAAACATTTTTAAAAGACAAAGTTAATTATATAAGGTGTTCAAGCGGTTACGTCTGTAAGGTGTATGTATAGAAACGGAACCAGAACTTAATCTTAACAAAGGTAAATAATAAAAAAAATATGCTTTTGAAAGGCATCGAAGACATAACTATCACATTATCATAATAAAACACATTATTCTTTCAAATATCGAAATGCATTCACGAGTGATATTGTATTAAACATACTAAAATTAAATATAAGATCAAACAACTCTAATTAATAAATATACCATGGCTTAATTATTTACATTTAAAAATTGACACTCAATTGAATTTGTACCACTTTAATAAATATCTGACAATCATAGTATAATGGACTTACTTTTGTTGTAGAATTTACTGTTTTATCGCAATATTTTATGTAAAAGAACAAGACTTTACAACTTATTATATTATTTTTGATAAAGAGAAAATCTCTGTAATTTTTAGGGTAAATTACACATTTAGTACTTAAACTATTATTTTAATTTTGTTTTGGTATACATATATGATTTTTTTAAATCATACTTAATGTTTAATTTATGTTTTATTTTGGTACATCGTCGTTAAAAACTTAACAGTGACTAAATATGACATACCAAAATAAAATAAAAAAGTCATATTACGTGTTCTGTTAATTTTTTAAATGATGTGCGTCAAATTAAAACTTAAACTAAATGTTAGATATGATTTTGAAAAAAAATTAAGAACTAAAATATAATAAAAAAATTTTAGATACTAAACTTGTAATTTATCCAAAATTTAAATAATTTTTATACTAATATAAAAATCAAAATTATAAATATTTTTCCAGTGGCCCTCCGCCCCCGATCGCATCCATGGTATGGTACTATGGTTGTTGGTATAGTTCTAGTGGTACGAGTAGATATGTATTGTTTCGATCTTAACTTTATTAGTTAACATAAGATTTTAATATTTTGAATTAAATTTAATTTTTTTATCTTAAATATTTTCAACTTAATAATTATATATAAAAATAAAAAACAATCATACATATAATTCAATTCATAATGATGGACTCATGAATATCTCTGGGTGATATGTGTTATTCATAACTTATTATATTGAACTTATAACACCTTTACCTGTAACGTACTATCAACGGGCTAAAGATGTTAATCATGTTATATTCATATATTAATGATAGATCTAAATTAAGTTTAACCTGTGAAGTTTGACTAATTTATATACCATTTAAAACTTCAGGAGCATTTAAATAATTAACCCTCCCCAGATGATCAAATGATAATATATGAAATTTTGATAAGCGATATCGATACCCTAGTTGAAAATATTGGCATATTTGTATTTGTATTGATGCTAAGGGGTATTGATATTACTTTTAGCCTTAATATTTTAATATTTTTGTGAAATATTTTTACAGATAAATGAATAAAATAAAAACATAACATTAGGATGCTCTAGAGGCAACCAACCTGTCTCGCCCACAATCGGACACAACAGTAATAGGCTGAGCTACACACCGCCCAACACAGGAACACCCAACATCTGTAGTATTAAACTGAACAGTGTTACCGAAGAAGCATTGGACGCCCGAGTAGTTACCCCAGGGAACGATTGATCAAACCTGTATCAACACCGATCCATAAGATGACCAAGTTTACCACACAATTGACACTGTAATTTCAGTAGTTTTCATCTGTTTTTGTGATTTGTTTGTTGATGCAGTCAGATATATTCATATCTATCTTTGTTTTGAGTATTTTGATTGAATTTTTAACATTTTACTCGTACAGTCTTTATATGATTTCAATGACAAGTTTCTTGAGTTAATGGTTATAGAAAATGTTTAATTTATAATTATATTTGTAAACATTTATTATTGTTAAGAGTATTTCTTAAAATAAAACAAACAGCTGCTGTTGAAAAGTAAATAAATTTCATTTAAACGTCCAGGGAACAAGTCCATTATCATCCTTCATTTACGAATTCACGCATCCAAATGGGAACTTAAAACTGTGGTCTTAAAGACTCGCTGTAGATCTTAGTCCACAGTTGATGCATAAATGAAGGAAGCGACACTTGATCAAGGCGTTCACGTCGACGGGTGTATAAGAAAGTAATGTTGCAGTTTTCTCACCAGACAATGCCAGCAGTACAACACTATTCCTCATTAAATGATGCTAAAATTTCACTCATCTATTCAACAATTAGACAAGGGAAAAGAACATTAGACCAAAACAATCAGATAAACCAGTAAAGATGAACAAAGTTGATGATAAAGCCATCATAAGATAGAGAAATTAATGAGTTAGTACAGATTAATTTCAAAACTTTGAAATTTGAAAGCTTATAGTTTAATCATTAAGGACATTTATTTCTTTTCCATATATGTAAAAGTTACTTAACAATAATAATAAATGCCCCAACAGCATGAAATGGATATTTAATAAAATAAGATGGTTTTGGGGATTATGTTGGGGAAGACACTTCACTGTCTCCTGCAGTAAATTTATATAAACCCTTTTTCTCTAATGTTGTAAGAGCTAGCCTCTTATCTTCAAAACTAAAAGTCCAGACGCTCCATTTACGGATGAATCAAACTACGAATCAGTTGTTGAAGGCAGAATAATCGGCAATGATGTTGTTGGGAACTTTGTCCCACCATGCACCGTTAATTACTCGGGCAAAACCGTTGAAAAATGATTTGATATCGCTTTATAAACATTGGCCCATTGTTGCAACTTGCAATTATCCCATCCATTCTAATTCCATGCTTAAATAATAACCAATAAAGAGTTGCATTCTTTCTTTCAAAGAAAAAAAAAGTTGCATTCTTCGATATTCTGTCGTTGTTTCACATTAACACTAATCATAAAAGCATTAAACCGACTTTAACCATAATGCATTGCGTAATAGCTGGCCAAATTAAATCTTGATTCGTTATCGATAGATTTTTTAAGTATTTTTTTCCTCAAAATTTTACTAGTCCATTATTTTCCTTGGCAGTAAATTTTTGTTCCCTTAAAGAAACCGATGGTTTTATTAAAGATAGAAAATATCTAAATTACAATGAAGGTTCACAACCATGGTCGTAGACTAAATACATATAAAGATATTTTTCTAAACGCTAGAAAACTAACCACATAAGATCACAAATATCATATAAGGAAAATGTTAAAAAAAATCTAACCAAATAAATCAGATAAAAAGTAGATACAAACAGATCTTACAACTTCGACAAACAACCACAAAAGGGGTAAAATTATTGAAAGGCCACCGACAAATCGCAAATCAAAATTGAGCAACGTAAAAAAACTATCCACGAACGCAAATCATGTATCCAAATCCAATCCAATGATCCAAAGCAGGAAAGATCAACATGATAACAAATAAATGGGTCATCTTGATAAGTCGTGGTGATATCATATTCAATCCTAAAAAAAGAATAAACGAAAACAACAACAAACGACCGATAACGTGCCATAAAGGTAAAAGAAGACGTGCCATAAAGACATAATTGTTAAAAATAAAATAAAAATATGCTATAATAAATTAAAAGAAAACTAATGAATACCGACGGTCGATAACTAACACCAAGATTGATGTTGTCGTCAATACAAAGATAAAAGAAGAAAATAAATTAAAAACCGCTAAAAAAAGGGAAAAATAGGAAAATAGAGTAAACTGGAGATGGGTTTTAATATTATAAATTTCTTCGACAGTAAAGTTGGCGTTATAACACAAAATTTTAATAAATAAAATGAAAATAGATAGTTGAAGATTAGTTATATTTACCGATGACTCCAATATTTTAATGATTAAAGTGACATAGCCTCTCTTTTCGAGTATTTCTACTCTATAACTGGATACTCCACATGGGAATAACTAGTCAAAAAATTTGATGTACAATTGAATCAAATTAATACATACATACATACGTCCTAAATAAAAGTTTAATCTACGAATATTAATGGGAAAAGCTGCCCTTTAATCTTCTCTACTTGTTTAAACGTTAATAAACTAAGATACCCAAGAACTGCAATAGTTATGAATTTGGTAACAATTTGACAAAGAAATTATTAGTCCTGTAAACGAAACGAAATGAACCGAACGAACACGAATATGTTATTTCATGTTCTTTAGTTTAACTCTAACCAAACAAATGAACGAACATTTAACCAAATAAATGAACGAACACGAACATAAACGAACAAAAAATTTCTTATTCGTGTTCGTTCGTTAAGGAATGTAGCTTGTTCGTTTTCGTTCATATTCATTCATTTAAATGATAAACGAACATAAACGAACACAAATGAACGAACGTTAACGAACACAATAAATGAACGTAAACAAACATAAATGAAAAATAAATGTTTTATTTCCTAACAATTTTAGGATTATATTATATTTAATTGTTTTGAGCTTTTTTTATTTGCATTTAAAATTAATTGAATTTTAAAATATTTATGGATATCATATTAAAATTTATTGGGCTTTAATATTTTAAATGAGTATATAGAGATTGGACTAAACATAAATGAACGCACATAAACGAACTTAAATGAATGAACATAAACAAACATATTATCGAACGTTCACGTACGTAAATGAACGAATGAACCTCTGTTCATATTCGCTTATTTAATTAAACGAACACAAAATATTGTTCATGTTTGTTCGTTTAATAAATAAAGGAACATAAATGAACTTCCCACCAAACGATTCACGAACGGTTCACTGAACGTTCGGTTCCTTTACACTCCTATAAATTATGGAGTGATGAACCACCATTTGTACAACGTAAAATGGGTGGGATCCAGATTCCCAACTGCAATGCAATGGTGGCGATGTGTGTTGAATTAGCTGGAACGGAGAGATTCAACCTTCCGTCCACATTGCCCCAAAAGATGAAAGACAACTGACTCAACGTGAGGGGAAGGAGAGATGGAGCATTACTATCAACTGAGATAGCTATTAAAATCCACTACTCTACTATTGATTTGCTAGCAATGGGCTATAAATGATGGGCTCCAAATATATATTAGGCCTATAGAAGATGGTGTGTGACCCATAATCTAAACTTTCTGGCCCTCTTGACGGTAGGTAGGAACATCAAAAGGGTAGTAGCATATAACGACCCGAATTGTTGTTTAGGGTGTGGGATTCACTGATATTAGCTTTGATAATTTTGAAAATGTCTTGTTTGGTGTGGAAGACTTGTTCCGAGCAATTACATATAGGAATCCTCATAAGATACAAGGTCCTGATGGCTTTCAATCTAACTTTATTTCAATATCAAAATTTAAACTTTCATTGAATGTATTTCTCTAATTTTACACTTTTTGAGATCAGCAGAGAAACTATTTCTGGTGAGGTTTGAATTCATTTCATCATTGACATGTACATGAACATCTTGGGAAAGACTTTGTGTCTTCAGGAAGTTTAGGAGATTAAATTTTCATACATGACATACACACATTTATTTGAATAATTAGGGTAATTATAAGATGATATATATTCATAATATTTTTTAATGAATAATGACAATGTGATATAGCTACCTAACCTGAAACCTTTATGATGTTTGATACCAGGTTCTACTGTTGTCATCAGAGTTGTGTTTATTTCAAGTTTGTTAAGCAAGTTGTTTCAAGTTTGTTAAACAAGTTAGTTAGCTCGTTTGCTAGGCCTCTCTGTTGTATTGGGCTATGTAAACGAGTCTCTCGTATTGGGCTAGGCAAATTATTTTTGTAATGTTGTGTTTCACTATAATGAAAACTTTCTCAGTATTTTCTCTTTGTTACACTAACCTTTTTTCCTAATTCATCGTCTCCCTCTCTTGTCTTCTTATCCTTTGCATATGTATCTTCTACAATTGTTGTTTGATTTATCTCCAATTACTGATATGGTATCAGAGCTATGAATGGTTGATCGTCGGTGGTTCAATTTTTGTGATGAGATATTTTCATGTATTGTGATTTGTGTACATTTTCTGACCTAAGTTTCTGTTTTTCAACTGTTCTTGATCGCTTCATCTTCCTTTGATCTCATCGGTCTTTGCGTTGATGCTGCGATGTTTTTCTTCTCTAATCTCTGGTTGATCTCAGTTTTATGATCTTTGTGCCTGTGTGTGGAAGATTTATATGTTCATGTTTTAGTTACAATTTCTCTTGCCGTGTTTGCTCTCTTCTAGTCTTTTTGCTCTTTGAGATTCTTTGATGTATGGATATATCATTTTTCGTACGTGATTCCTATGTTCCTTTTTAGATCTGTTATTGAGATATGTGTTACCTTCTGTCTTTTGTGTGTTCTTTTTGCTATTGTTTCAAGCTCTGTTTCTTTTGTTTTGATTAATATGGTGACCTCTGGAGATAGAACAACAGTAGTAGTAATCTTCAGGCTCACAATTAAAATACTTAGTTTAATAGTGTTGGTAGGGTTTTATTCTCTACTAAAAAGATAAATGTCACAGTGGATAATCACAACTACTTACTTTGGCATCAAAAAGTCATGCTAAAAATTAAAACAAATAGACTTCAAAAGTTTATCGATGTTAGGTTACTTGGCCTGAACAATATATAGTTCAAGATGAAGTCATTAGTTTAAATCTTGAATTTGAACTATATGAAGGACAGACTAGGGCTTTTGCTTCTTGGTAGTTATCAACAGTGAATGAAAGTGTCCTACCACTCTCAATTGGTCATAATACATCGTCTGAGATCTGAAATACTCTTCATAGGTTGTATAATAGCAATACAACTTCTAGGTTGATGTCTTACAGATGGTTACTTCACTCGCAAAGGAATGGTGATTTGAGTATGAAAGATTTTCTAATGAAAATTAAGTCAATTTGTGACAATTTAGCTAGTTGTAGAGAGATTATCTCTGATCATTAATATGTCACAGCTATTTTAAATGGGTTATCTTCTGAATTTGAGTCTGTTATAACAGTCATAACTGCTAGTCTCACCCCTGCTGATGTTAAAAGTGTTCGTACTATATTACTTGATGTTGATGCTAGGCAAGTTAGTCTTTTAATTAATTAATTATTGCTGCTCATATGGTTGTTCAACAGTCGCTACAAGAAATTTAGATTGTTTCAACAAAATTATTTATCATTGAAAGTACTAAATTTTTCACGATATATTTATTCTGACTAATTTTATTTGTTACCATGTTTGTTAGAACAACCTTGTCATGTAAAGTATATTGTGACAAAATTGTGTTTGTTATCATAGTATAGTATTTATTGTAATAATGAAATTTCGTTACTATAATTAACTTATCGCAATAAAATATTTGTCACAATCAATTAATCATTTCGTCACGAGAAGTACAATTTGTCATAACTAACTTATATTTAAACATCAAATATAAAGGATTTTTGTGACGAAAATACATAAGACATCAAAAATTATTTTGTCACAGTTGCTATTTCGAATGTAACTTACATAGACAAAGTATTTGTTAAAATAAAATACTTATTTTATCACAAAAAGTAAATTTCGTCACAATTAAGTTAAATTATAACATCAAACAAAAAATATTTTCGTGACAAAAAGACATATTACAACAAAATTTATTTTCTCACTACTTTTATTTCGACACTAAATAACTTTTTTACTGTAACTAAATAATTTTGTTACAATTTGTTATTGTGAAAGAATATTATTTGCCACAATTTTTATAATGAGAAATTAATATTTGTATAAATTGTTATTTTGATTAAATAAATTTGTCACAATTTTTTATTTTGATAAAATATTAGGACGAAATAAATTTGACATAACTGTTTACTTTGATTAAATTTAACGTGTTATTGTGACTAAATCATTTTTTTTTTTTTGCAATTTGTTATAGTGATAGTGAAAAAATGTTATTTGTCATAACTTAGATGAAAATGAAGGTTTTAGATTCGTTTATGGGTGGCCAGAGAAGCAACATTTGCACCAAGTAAGCATTCAATCCACCCGCACTGTTTTTATATTAAAAAACTCCAGCGGTAATGAAGTCAACGGGCTTAAAAGCGGCATCTGAGAAAGGCCTAGTAGCCATGTAATAACGTCCGGCGTTTTGGTTGGCGACAACTAAAACATCCATGGTTTGTCCAGGGTTGATCATCATATAATCGCTGGTAAACCTTTTAACGTAGGAAGCATCTTGGGCAACGATTGTGAAGGTGTGATTCACGATGGAGAAGAATTTCGGTTCATTCATTGCAACGTTGATATTCGGAGAAGGTATGTACGCCCATAATTAACTTGCATACGAAATATTGTATCCGCAAGCAGGGATGAATTTAGAAAAAATTTATAGAGTGGGCAATATAAATAATTTGATCTGGTTTCAGTAATGCTAGAACGTACCGTTGGGGCATCCGTGGTACCCTTTGATAACAGCAGAACTTCGTATACCTAACATTGATAACATTATCAACTCTTCCGGTAAGCCAGTGGTACGCATCCTTGACCCTGAAACAAATAAGACAGTAACTCGATGCTAGTCCCTGGGTTAGAATTCCGTCGGTGGCTAAACATATAGAGATGCATATTAAAATCCAAAATTCTGCACAAAGAAAAATCCAGACCAGTAAAAAGGCAATTCAGTGTTAGGACCATCATATCTACTGTAGCCACCAGTAAAATAATATCCAGGGAATGGTCTAAAGTATGTTGTCTCGTATCTCTCATGGTCACCATAAAGAGTTCGAAATGCACCAGGCCATGAGCCTTTCACACACAGATAACCGCAACACTCACCATCAATCTCATTTCCTTTTTCATCCACTATGACAAGCTGCAGTTGTGGCAGAAGAAAATATAAATGAAAATTTTAGAAGAAAAGGTACTGATTTTCAGTAAAGTATTACACTAAACCTGAACTCCAAAAAAGGGAAAGGTAGCAGAACCAGGCTTTTGTGGCCAGGCACCTGGAAGATGAGTGATCTGCCAGTTAAGATATGGAAAACAATAAAAAGGTTGAAATATGCACAGCCAAAAAATAATCAAAAGTTGAAATATGAACATAGCCCCATATAGCACAGGTAAATCCACCAATATATTTAAGGAAAAAAATGTTGTAAGAGTATCTTCCAGGAAATGCTACCAAAATACTTAACATAAAGGGAAAACTTACCATAAAGCCAACTGTTTCAGTTTGCCACCAAGTGTCAGAAATAGGGCATCTAGACCCTCCAACTAAATTTAAAAAACCACCTAGAAAAACCAGGATCATTTTAGGTTACACAATTCCTTTTTACATATGCATAGGAGATTAAAAATAAGTAAAAAAAAACAATTTATTGAATCAAAAGAAGTTATCTAAAGTTGCAAACCTCCAAGCACTTGGATTAATAGGCTCACTAACACTTCCAAGGGCACGCAAGGACTTCCGTGAGTAGCGTGTAACATACTGCAAACACAATAACAGTAATATCAATAAAAAATCTGGAAATACATCAAGGGGAACTCAATGGATTCTCTCGAAAACATAATAAACAAAGCAAAACAGTTCTTTGCGTGCCAAAATATAGTTTCATATATCATGCAAGTAAACTTTCATGCCAGAATTAAACAAAAGTAGTTGGGTTCTTAAAAAATTCAATGGAGTTTCTCTAATTTTAGTTGACAGAATTGGAAGATAAAACAAACACAAAAGTAAAACGGAGCTATGGAAATTATAAATCTGGATGTCAAATACCATGTTTCTATCGATACAAATTAAAAAGAATCAGATAAGCAATGTCAATTGAATAAGCGTATCAAATAGAATGAGAGAGAGATGCGGCGCAAAGAAGAGAAATGGCCAAGTGAAAACAACACGAGTGAAAACAACATGTAGTCTAACGTATTTTTATATTTGGTCACTTTTTTCCTTTCTTCCAATTTGGTCATTGAATGTTTCTTTCTAATATCTGATCGTGGATCATTGTTTTGTTTTAGTACAATTTAGTCATTATTTTATGCTATTATGTTTTAATCGGGATCGATGGGCTTGCATTGACTGTAAGGTGTTCCCCGAAGAGGCATGCGCATCACAACACAGATTGTTGGTTTTGGTGTTTCGCGTATGCCACGGACGGAGAACTCATAGGAGGGCTAAACTTGGTAAACCTAGGATCATTTGGAAGAACTTGCATGGAGCGACAGCTGATGACTTTAGGAGCAAGGTTTTGTCTAATACAGGTTTTGGATCCATCAGAGAGGTGGGTAAAAACACCCTTGGGTTGTCGACAGGTAAGGTCAAGGAACATAAAGAATCATGGTGGTGGAACGACGAAGTCCAAACTAAGGTGAAACAAAGCAAACTTGCTTCAAGGAGTTCCTACAATGCAATGATGACGAAGAAAGATCGAGAGCTAAACAAAGATACAATGAGGCAAAGCGGGAAGCCAAGAAAACAGTGGCTAAAGCAAAGGATAAGGCATACGAGGAAATGTACAAGAGATTAGACACCAAGAAAGGACAAAACGACATCTTCAGGCTTGCAAAATCCAGGGAAAATAGGAAAAAGGATCTAGGTAGCATTAGGTTTATTAAGGACAACAATGATGTTCTTTTAGTGAAAGATTATGATATTATGAGGGTTTGGGTAGTTACTTATTTGGCTTATTTAATGATAGTGCCTCTACCTGTAAGGATAGTACCGTTGATGGGTCAACCGACCATCATACTACACCAATGACTGCCTACAAGTAGTATTGGGTTTGAGGAAGTCAAAATGTCTCTTAGAAAGATGGGGGGACAAAGTTGTCGGTCCAGATCAAATTCCTATCACTGTGTGGTTGGCCCTAGGCGAAGAGGGAGTAAAGTGGTTGACCAATATTTTAATATTATTTTAGAGACTGCCAAGATGCCAAAGGAGTGGAGAGAGTCTACGGTGATACCAATCTATAAGAATAAAGGAGATCTCCAACGTTGTGGAAACTACAAAGGTATTAAACTACTCAGCCATACCATGAAGCTGTGGGAAAGGGTGATAGAGGCTAGGTTGAGACAGTTACTAGGGTTTCAGAAAACCAATTTGGCTTTATGCCAGGAAGGTCTACTACAGAGGCGATTCATCTACTTCGATGACTTATAGAGAAATATAGGGAAAAAATAGAGATCTTCACATGGCGTTCATTGACCTTGAGAAGGCGTATGATAGCGTTCCCCGCGATACGATCTAGAAGTCCTTGGAAACGAGACGGATCCCAACTGCATATATTCGGGCGATTCGTGGTATGTACTGTAGATCTACTACTTACGTCAGGACTACAATTGGAGACACCGAGGCATTCCTGGTGGAAATCGGACTGCACTAGGGGTCGGCTCTTAGCCCTTACATCTTCGCCTTGATTATGGACGACATCTTTTGTGTGACACCAGACGTGTTCAATGGTGTATGCTTTTCGCTAACGACATTGTCCTAGTTGCTGAAACAAAAACTGAGCTGAATAGTAGACTGGCAACATGGAAGACTGCTCTAGAAGAAAAAGGTCTAAGGATCAATATTGAAAAGACAGAGTATTTATGTTCAAACTTCAGTGGGAACCAAAACGATGAAGATGTAGAAGTATGCATAGAATGACATGTTCTCCCCTCAAAAGATTGTTTCAAGTATAGGGTCTATGATATATAAAGATGGGGGTGTAGATGATGACGTTACACACCGTATGAAGGCAGGATGGCTAAAGTGGAGGGCTGCTACTGGAGTTTTGTATGACAAGAAGGTGCCTCTAAAACTTAAGGGAAAATTTTATAGAATGACAATAAGACCAACGTTGTTGTATGGATCAGAATGTTGGGCAATCAAGAAGGATCACATAAGGATGATGGAGGCCGCAGAAATGAGAATGCTTCGATGGGCATGTGGTAAGACTCTGTGGGACATGACACCAAACTATGCTATTAGGATGTCCTTGGGGGTGGTGCATGTATCCGAAAAATTGAGGGAGGGAAGACTACGGTGGTTTGGGCATGTCCTTAGGCGACAACTGTCGGATGCAGTCAGGAGGGTAGAGTTGATTACAGTCGACGGTACCAAAAGGAGAGGACGACCAAGGCGGAAGTGGGAAGACTGCTTGAGATCTGATTTGAAGGGTTTAGCCCTTACTGAGGACATGACCTCTGATAGGAAAGTATGGAGACTTAAGACCAGGGTAGTCGAGTAGTGCGGGTCACAACCATAGGGTGTAACATCTCTGTCTCCTTTTTAATGCCTTTGTAGTCATTTCCATGACTTCTACTTTATATATGTTTCTGTCATTGGAAATTATGAAGGCATAAGACTAGGGTAGCGGAGTAGTGTGGCCTTAGTTTAGGTGTTAGCCCATTTGATTTTATTCCTTCTTGTAGCTTGATATCTTTGACTTTTGTGTATCATTTTCTCTTCAGGTTTCCTCTCTTTAAATTTAGTTGGATCTTACGTTTCTGTCTATATGCAGAGATTTTTACGCAGGGATTTATTTGCAGGGATTAATTCCATTACAGACACGCATATAAGACTGCATATGAAGACTGTTAAACTATTTATTTATTTATACATGCATTGCATTTCATCTTTATTTTTAATTTTCTAACTGCCGGAGGTCTTCCACGGAAGCTGCACTCAACCTGGCGTTGGGGGCAGCCTACTATCCTACCTCCCCTTACCCCTATTGCATATGGGAATAGGGTTTATTGTTGTTGTTGTAACTATTATCTTTTTATTTTATTACATTTTAATCCCTTGGTTCTTTTTAATTGCATTTAATTTTGTTGGGTAATTTATATTCCTTTCAATGTAGTCATATAATCTTAATGATCTAATCATTATGTTTAGATTTCTTTTAAATTAATCCCTACTAGAGTAATTAGACATAATATCTAAGAAAAAACTCGTTGTTTTATTTTTTGCCTTCACGATGAAGAAAGAAATATAAAGTTAGAACAATAACATGAAACGGTTAAACTGCGAGTTTTAAAAAATATTTTATAAAATAAATACAAATAAACTTCTCTAAAAACCAGTTTCCGTTTAAAAATCAATTTCTTTTAAAATAAAATAGAGGGAAATTTCCCTCCTAAATTAATTATTTATTTTAAAAAATATTTATTTAATATTATTAAGAGCATAACATAATTATTTAATATTAATTTTTGGGTCATCGATACCCGATTAATATTTATTTAATTTATATTAAATTTTCAGAAAAAAGATACCTAAAGCTCTTGTAGATTTTCAAAAAAAAAATCAATTTGGCCATCAAATTACTGTTTTATCCAATGTGACCCTCAAACATAGGGAAAAAAACAATTAGCATGACCCTTTAACCAACAACTTCTATCATTAACCATTATGAAACTTGTTGAAAACATTTTGATATTTCGATATAACAAATTAAGTTAAATGAATTTTAAGATTTTCCAAAAAGATTTTCTAAGTATATTCGATATAATTATTCGAATATCAAAATATTACTCCAAATCTTTCAAAAGTCATTTTTAATCCTTACTCAAGTGTAAAATTAAGTTTTAATCTTAAAATAATTTTAAAACAATTTTACAAAATATTTCGAACCATTTCAAAGCCAAAAATTCCAGATTGCTCAGAGGGAATCGATCCCCCCTGAATGGTTTGGCTCTGAGAAAAACAGAATGCTCAAAGGGAACCGATTCCACCCTATTTAACGGTCGAAATATTTGAATTTACACTTAGAGAAACAATTCCCTATGAGGGGGAACCGATTCCCCCCACGCTCCAAGCAGAAATATTAATTGTTTTTACACTTAAACGGCTCCAATAACTTCATTAATGATCCCCAACGTTCAGAAGTGATTCAAGGTGTATATAAACAAGCTTAGAAGCCATTGATCAAAAACAAGAAACATCAAACAACTAGAATCAAGAGAGAATTAAAGAGAAAGCATCAAACCTCAAGTTTGAGCATTTCAAGCCTATTTTCATTCAATATTCATTTTGCTTTCAAGAACACTTATTGTGCTCAATTATATTTATTCTTGAGTGTTATTTCTTTGTTCTAGAATTGTGCAAACATCTTATCTTGTGAGGTTTTCTTGTAAGTTTGCGAAATTTGTAATCTTCTCTTTGAGAAAGAGTGTTCTCAAGAATTGGGGTATAATTCTTGAGGGAGTTGTAAGGTTATCTTTTTGGCCTCAAAAGAAAGAAAAATTAGTGAATTTGTTGGAAAATCCTTAGTGTGGATAGCTAAGGTAGTGGACGTAGACTTTTTTGAGAAATTGAACCACTGTAAATCGCTGTGCAATTACTTTCAATTTTCTGCAAAAGCTTCCATCAAAATTTTAATTGCCAATTCACCCCCCTCTTGGCCGATTCAATCGATCGATTAACTCAACAATTGGAATCAGAGCCTAACTCATTTGAAGGAATCGCCTCTTGAGTCGATTTGGGAAGAGTTACATCGATAATCAAAGTCATCAATGGCCTCCACTTCAAACTTCGACTCTGGTCTCGATTCGATGCCCGTCAACAAGCCTCCTTTCTTCAATGGAGCTAACTATGCCTATTGGAAGAATAGGATGATTACTTCATTCAAGCAAATGACATGGGAGCATGGAATGTCGTAGAAGAATGATACATCAAGTCACTCACTCATCCAAGATTGTGGAGTGAAGGAGAGACAAGAATGTTCCAGCTCAACTCCAAAGCCATCCATATCATATTTTGTGCTCTTGACCAGATGAATACGAAACAGTTTCATCTTGTACAACCGCCAAAGAAATATGGGACAAACTTCAAGTCACTCATGAAGGTACCGATGAGGTAAAGAAATCTAAAATTAGTATTCTAACGCATAGCTATGAAAATTTCAGGATGAAACCAAATGAAGATATCAAAGCTATGACGGATAGATTTTCAACGATTGTCAATGGTCTCAAATCATATGGAGAGATCATTTCAAATGAAAAGCTTGTGAGAAAGTTAGTATACTCCCTTCCAAAATCATGGCAATTAAAGAATACGACAATCATCGAGTCTAAGGACCTAACGTCCTTAACTCTTGAAGAACTAATCGGTTCCCTTCTCACTCATGAAATATGCTTGAAGATGAAGTGGACCTCGATAAGATTGACGAGACACCAAAGTAGAAGGAGAAAAAGAAAAACATTGGAGTTGCTCTCAAATCCATAAAATATGAGAGTGATTCGAATGACGATGACGATGACGAGGAAATGGCATTATTTGCCAAATGATTCAGAAAGTTGATGATGCCCAACCGAGGAAGAAAATTCAAATGTCATGAAGGCTTCAAAACTGAATCGAAGGAGAAAGACCCGATTATTTGCTATGAATGCAAAAAGTCGGGGCATGTCAAATATGATTGCCCACAATTGAAGAAAAATGGTCAATCCAAAATGAAGCACAAGGCTCATGTAGCTACATGGAGCATAAAGAAGGTTCTGATGAAGAGGAACAAGAAGTTGCAAACTTGTGCTTTATGGCTATCGGAGAAGATTCTAAGGTAACCTCTAACTCATTTGATTTGGATGAATTATCTTATGATGAGTTATTAGAGGATTATAATGGGTTAGCTTCGGATTATAAGACTCTATTTTCAAAATACAAAAATGATATTTCAAAATTCAAAAACGAAAATAGTCTTATATCCAAGACCAACAATGAGCTTGAAAGTAAGATCAAAGAATTGCAAATCAAAAGTAATAATTTTGAAAAGAAAAATATGATTTGCATAACTTACTTTCAAAAGTTCATGATGATCATCAAAAGAAGATTGATGATCTTAAAACTTCTTTTAATAAGGTTGGAACAAAAAGTTTTGGAAAATGTGAGAATTCAAAATCCAACTTTGTTAAGAAAAGTTTTAGAAGCTACAATTATAGAAGTCCTCAATGAACCTTGAATGGTAAAATTATTAGGAGTATATGGGTTCCTAAAGAATTCATTACTACTAAAGATAAGGATGTCCTTCATAAATGGATACCAAAGGGGACAAGGATTTTAGAAACTAATGAATATGGACCCAAAAGAATTTGGGTACCAAAAAATTATAAATTAATCTATGTTTGTAGGAAAAGGAGCATTGCTACAAGGCACGGGAAACAAATCCAAATTCATGGTACCTTGATAGTGGATGCTCGAGACATATGACGGAGACAAAAGCTGGTTCATAGAGCTTAACTCCAAAAATAGAGGAGAAGTGACTTTTGGTGATAATTCAAAAGGTCACATTGAAGGTATTGGTACTATAAGTAATACCTCTTCCATACAAATTAAAAATGTGTTATATGTGAATGGATTAAAGCATAATCTATTGAGTATTAGTCAATTATGCGATAAGGGATTCAATGCCATGTTTAAAATAAATGGTTATAAAGTCATTGACATTGCATCTAATCGAATTATGCTTGTTGGTCATAGAATAAGAAACATATACATGGTGCATTTAGATTCTATTTATATGACTAATTTGTGCCTAGTTGCTAAGGATGAACATGATAGTTGGTTATGACATAGGAGACTACGACATGCTAGTATGAGTGTTTTGCAACAACTAATTCAATGAGACTTAGTAAGAGGTTTGCCTAAGCTTAAATTTGATAATGATAAAATCTGTGATGCTTGTGCTAAAGGAAATCAAAAGCGAATTTCTTTTAAATCCATTAATGACGTATCAACTAGTAGAGTATTACAATTGATATATATAGATCTTTTTGGGCAAACTAGGACAACTAGCTTGGGTGGAAAACAATATGCATTTGTCTTGGTATATGACTATTCTAGATATACTTGGGTTCTATTCTTAAGTACTAAAAATGAAGCATTAGAAAATTTCATCATATTTTCAAAAGTAATCCAAAACGAAAAAGGTTACTCTATCACTAGTGTTAGAAGTGATCATGGCACTGAATTTGAAAATCTTGGATTTAATGAGTTTTGTAATTCTAATGGTATTAGCCATAATTTTTCAGCACCTAGAACCCTCAACAAAATGGAGTTGTTGAGAGGAAAAACCGAACTTTAGAAGAAATGGCTAGAACCATGCTTTGTGAAAATAATTTGCCAAAATATTTTTGGGCGGAAGCCACAAATACCGCTTGTTATATTGTAAATCGAGTAATCATTAGGCCAATTTTAAAGAAAACTCCATATGAAATTTTCAAAAATAAAAAGCCTAACATTAGCTATTTTCATCCTTTTTGATATAAATGTTTTGTTTTAAACAACGGTAAAGAAAACCTTGGCAAATTTGATGCTAAAAGTGATGAAGGAATTTTTATGGGTTATTCCTTAAATTCTAAAACTTATCGAGTATTTAATAAAAGAACTTTAGTTGTAGAAGAGTCTATACATGTTGTTTTCGATGATAATCTCCTTCCGATGAAGGATTCTTGTGTTAATGATGATGTAGGTATTGTACATGCAATTGACGTTAGACATGACGTTGGAGAATCATCATCAAAGGAAGGAATGAAAGATGAGGAAACTCATGATCCTCTCGAGAATCCAACCATTGAAGAAAGGGAAGTATCTTATCCAAGAAGTACAACTATGTCAAGAATGGTGAGATTATAGGTGATCCATCCAAAGGGGTAACAACTAGATCCTCTCTTAGAAATATTTGTAATTATGTTGCATTTATTTCATGCATAGAGCCTAAGAACATCAAAGAAGCATTAAAAGATGAACATTGGATTATGGCTATGCAAGAAGAATTAAATTAATTTGAGAGAAGTAAAGTATGGACATTAGTTGAAAGACCTAGTAATAAATCTACTATAGGTACTAGATGGGTATTTAGGAATAAGCTTGATGAAAGTGGTAATATAGTGAGAAACAAGGCTAGACTTGTTTCTCAAGGGTATACTCAAGAAGAGGGCATAGACTATGATGAAACATAGCTCCCGTAGCTATGATGAAAGCAATTAGAATGTTATTAGCATTTGCATGTTTTCATGAATTTAAACTATATCAAATGGATGTTAAAAGTGCATTTTTAAATGGTTTTATAAAAGAAGTGTATGTGGAACAACCTCTAGGTTTTGACGATTCAAAATTTCTTGATCATGTTCTTAAATTGACAAAAGCGCTTTATGGTTTAAAACAAGCTCCTAGAGCTTGGTATAAAAGATTGTCAAACTTTTTAATTGGGAAAAGGTTTTTCAAAAGGGAAGGTTGACACTACATTGTTTTTAAAGAATAAAGGTAAAGATTTATTTATTAGTAGTTCAAATTTATGTTGATGATATAATATTTGGTTCTACTAATGATGTTCTTTGCCAAGAATTTTCTAAGCTAATGCAAAGCGAATTCGAAATGAGCATGATGTGGGAGCTCTCATTTTTCTTGGGACTCCAAATCAAGTAAAGAAAAGATGGCATCTTCATCAATCAAGCTAAGTACGTCAAAGATATGCTCAAGAAATTTGGACTGGAAAATGACAAGTCTCATGACACTCCAATGAGCTCTTCAACAAAGCTTGGCTTAGATGAAGGAGGTAAATGTGTAGATGTTAAATTATGTAGGTCAATGATTGGATCTTTACTTTATCTAACTGCAAGTAGACCGAACATTATGTTTAGTATTTGCTTATGTGCTAGATTTCAATCATGCCCTAAGGAATCACATTTACTAGCTGTTAAGAGAATCTTTAGATACCTTAGGGACACTCCTAGTTTAGGACTTTGGTATCCTAGAGACTCTAGCTTTAGCTTACATGCCTTTTTTTGATACGGATTATGGAGGATGCAAATTAGATAGGAAAAGCACCTTCGATACTTGCCAATTCCTTGCAAATATGTTGATTTCTTGGTTTTCAAAGAAACAAAATTGTGTTGCATTATCTACCACTGAAGCGGAATACATTTCAGCCGGTAGTTGTTGTGCACAAGTTTTATGGATGAAACAACAACTTTTTGATTATGGAATTGAAGTAGGTACCATTCCTATCAAGTATGACAATACTAGTGCTATTTGTCTCACTAAAATTTCATCCAACACTCTAGAACTAAGCACATTGAAATTAGACATCACTTCATTAGAGACCATGTCACTAAGGAAGATGTAGTTCTAGAATTTGTTGATACTTTGCACCAATTAGTGGATATCTTTACAAAGCCTTTAGACAAGGAAAGATTTTGGACACGTATGAGAGAATTAGGTTTGACCAACCTATCTTCACTTAGTGTTTAAAATAATTTTAGCACTTTAAAGAATAAATGAAAAATGCTTATAATAGTAAATTCTGATTACATTCATTGCTATTAGTTATGGGGAGTTTATGATTCTTGATGAAAATTAACTTTATGTTCAAATATAGTTTAAGGATTAATTTAATTGATTGAACATAATTAATTTTTGATAAATGAGTTGTCAATACTACTAGAGAAGATTAATTTAGCATTTTGAGTGTTTAAAATACATATTTTTGAATTATAGGGCAGAGGGAATCGATACCCCCGTGAAGGGGAACCGATTCCCCCTTTGAATGGGAATCGATTCCCCCTTAGGGGAATCGATACCCCCAAGGGTTCTAGATATACTCGGCCAGAATCCCTTTTTCCTCTTTTATCTCTTCTTTGACGCCTCTCACTCTCTCCATCACTCAAAATCTCCACCTTGCTTCAAATATCGATTTTTTTTGGAATTTCTTCATCTTTCAATTCTTAAACCTGTTGGAATCATCAAACTAGTGCAAAAATCATCACATTCTCACAAAATCCGAAAATCTTCAAGGTATTTTTCTAAAACTTCTATTTTTCAATTTTTGAACATAGGACTAGATTTACTTAGTTCTAGATTGAAATAATGATTGGGCATTGATTGTTTAGTGTTTAGAAACTACATTTTACAACCAATTTCATTAAAATCTCACAACATTTCAAATAATTTTTGAATTTTCGAAATATTTAAAAAAATTATTTTTAAATTGTTGTGTTTTGATTTAATTGTGTTATTTACATGTTAACTATACATACTATAGTTTTTCAAACATTATTTTCAATATTTTTCAAAACTTAGCCCATTAGATTTGTTTTAGAGAACCTTGAAATATTGAGGACTCAATTGAGTTTTGGGATTGATTGAATTGCATACATGTGTTTTTCTAAATTGCAGGTTATCCATTCTATTCCGATTTCTTAAACCATGTCAAAACGAGCTAGGTATAGTTGTTCAAACCGTCAATCAAACCCTCCTCCAAATCCTCCTCATATCCCACCAAATCCTATTCCTAATCCCATTGATCCTAATTTAACTATCCAAAACTCGTGCTTCAATCAACTTGGTCCTAGAAATCATCATTTTTGGTATTATAAGTATTTTGACTCGTATAAAATTAGAGAAGAACGTATCCCATCTCTTCAAGCTATGATTGATATCAATTTTAAATATTTCTCTATCTTACGAGAATGAAAATTTGATAAACTCTGTGATCTTGAACCTAAGGTTTACCATCAGCTTGTTTGTATCTTTTATTCTAATTATGTTTGTATTAAAAACTGAAATCAATCCGAAACCATAAGAGTTCGTTCTTACCTTCTAGGACAATACTTCTATCTTGACCCGGCTTACATAGCCAATGCATTAGGATTAGATAATGGTGGTTTATCTAATGAAAAAATAGTTATTAGGTTCTCGATATAAAAGAAGGGATAGTGCAAGTGTCTTAGATCTTCATAAGTGTTTTCTTCATCTAATGATCACTTGGTGGTTTCGACCATCCGGAGGTCGTTACTCTACTCTTAGAGCTTTGGATCTTTGGTGGTTACATTGTTTTGAAAACAATATTAAAATAAATCTTCCTGAGATTATTTTTGTTGAAATTGTTGAAACCGTAAACTTAGTTCCAAATAAGAAACTGTGTTCTTCTCTAGTTTATGGTTGCATTCTGAGTAATCTTTTTTCTAAAGTCGAGCTTAGAGTTGGTCTAGATGCCTCATTTCCTCTTAAAAAACAAATCAATCTTATTTCCTTAACGAGATCGGGATGGACCAAGGATAAAGAAACCGGTGTATGGGTTCGATCTGCTGAACTTACTCCGGGAGCTAGTTCTTCACAAGCACCACCAACAGTTGATGACAATTCTGACGATGAAGACGAACTAGATCAGCCCGCGGAGCAAGCACAACAAGAGGATCAAATGCCTCCCTATTTTCAATCTTTTATGGAGACATTTAACTTACATTCTGCATCCATGGAATCACGCTTTTCTTAATGCCTATTACAGTTGTTTGAATAATGGTTCTAGTCTAATTGTTAATAATATTGTTGAAACAAATTTTTTTCTACTAGTGTTGAGTCTTTTGATATATGGCATCATAAGCTTGGGCATTTGCTCAAGAGACTCTGTTCAAGGTTTTGAATTCTTGTAATATTTCGTTTAATAAAAATAAACAAATACATGTTTGTACAATATGTCAGTTTGGTAAATCCCAAGAGTTACCTTTTTCTAACTCTTGCAGGTTTATTCTAGTCCTTTAGAATTAGTCTTTGCTAATGTGTGGGGCTCAACACTGATTGCTTCTAATCAATTTAAGTATTATGTTGCTTTCATTGATTCTTATTCAAGGTATTCTTAGGTGTATTTTTAAAAACAAAAATTTGATGTGTTTTTTGCGTTTGTACAGTTTCATGATTTTGCAAAAAAAAACAATTTGGTTGTAAACTTAAAGCCATTTAGACAAATCCAAGTTAGTATTACTTTGTTAGCTCTGGCTTCTATGCCTCTTAGATTTTGGTTTGATGCTTTTACTAGTGTTGTGTTTCTTATTAATAGACTTCCTTCAAAAGCTTTATTTGGTTTGTCACCTTATGAAAAATTATACAAAGTGTGTTCTGATTAATCATTTATAAAAGTGTTTGGATGTGCTATTTTTCCTTTCTTAGGGCCATTTAATAAAAATAAACTTCAGTTCAGGTCTTCTCAGTGTGTTTTTATAGGCTATTCACCTAGCGATAAATGTTATAAATGTCTAAGCTCAACAGGAAGGATTTATATGTCAAGACATGTCAAATTCAATGAAATTTGTTCTTTTTATGTCAGATGTAAGAAAATGAAATCAGAATCAAAATGTGTTTTCTACAATGAAAGGTAGTCTCTTAATATAAGGTCCATGTTGAGTCCTTTTTCAACATTTACGGTCACATCGTTAGTTTTTAATTAGATGTCAAGTGTCAAGTCAATTTGTTCCGTCTATATTATGTGAGTCTTCTTATCAGAATAATGTTCCTACTGTTTTTATTTCCTTTCATCATACATCTTCATCTATTCCACCTCATCGTACTTCACCCAGTCCACATCTATCATATCCATCTTCCTTATCTACTTCATCACAAACAATGTCATCCTCATCCATATCTTCATCACTATCTAATGCTCATTTTTCTTCACAACAAATGCATTCATCTCAGTCTCCACTCAACATACCTTCACCATCCAATGCTTTTTCACCTTCATCTTAAACATATTTATCTTCGTCCACATCTTCATCACCATCTAGTCATCTTCTATCTTCACATCGCTTGCGTTCTTCTTCATCTTCATCTAACATTCTTCCATCTTCATCTCTCATGTTCTTGTTCATAATGATCACCCCATGGTTACTGGTTGTAAATCTGGGTTTTTCAAACCAAAGACATTTATTACTCAACATGAGAGCCTAGAGCCTTCTGATGTGTATGTCACTCTACAAGATCCATATAAGAGTCTGGATATTCAAGTTGCGTATGATACTCTGGTCAGGAATGGTACTTGGGAGTTAAAGGCTTTGCCTTCCTTGGAAAATTGTTGAAGTTAGTCTTGCTTTGTTAGCTCAGGCTTCTATGCCTCTTAGGTTTTGGTTTGATGCTTTTACTAGTGTTGTGTTTCTCATTAATAGACTTCAAAATCTTTAGTTGGTCTGTCACCATATGAAAAATTATACAAAGTGTGTCCTGATTAATCATTTATGAAAGTGTTTGGATGTGCTATTTTTCCTTTCTTAGGGCCATTTAATAAAAATAAACTTCAGTTTAGGTTTTCTCAGTGTGTTTTTATAGGCTATTCACCTAGCCCTAAAGGTTATAAATGTCTAAGCTCAACAGGAATGATTTATATGTCAAGACATGTCAAATTTGATGGAATTTTTTTCTTTTTGTGTTAGATGTAAGAAAATGCAATCAGAGTCAAAATGAGTTTACTGTAACAAAAGCTGTCTCTTAATATAAGGTCCATGTTGAGTTCTTCTTTTTCAACACTTACAGTCACATCACTAGTTTTTAATTAGATGTCAGGTCCTTTAGTTTCAGGTCAATTTGTTTCGACTATATCATGCGAGTCTTCTTATCAGAATAATGTTCCTACTATTTCTATTTCCTTTCATCATACATATTCATCTAACATTCTTCTATTTTCATCTCTCCCTATTCTTGTTCATAACTCCATGGTTACTCATGGTAAATCTGGGATTTCAAACCAAAGACATTCATTGCTCAACATGAGAGCCTAGAGCCTTCTGATGTGTATGTTGCTCTACAAGATCTAGATTAGAGTCTGGTTGTTCAAGCTGAGTATGATGCTCTAGTCAGGAATGGTACCTGAGAGTTGAAGGTTTTGCCTCCCTCAAGGAAAGTCATATAGGTTGTAAGTGGTTGTTTCGTGTAAAGAAGAAATCAGATGGATTTGTGGATTGGTTCAAGGCTCAGTTAGTAGCTAAGGGTTTTTCTCAAACAGTAGGGTGTGATTTTAGAGAAACTTTTAATCTTGTGGTGATTAAGTACAATCAAGACTATTTTAGCTACTTTAGTAATAAAAATGTGGGTGATCATATAGATTGACATTAATAATGTTTTTTTAAATGGGAATTAGTTGAGGGCATATATGACACAACCTATTGGCTTTGAGAAGAATAGACCTCATAGGAAACAACTTGTTTTTTATCTTAAGAAAGCCCTTTATGGACTTAGGCAGGATCTAAGAGTCTGGTTTAATACCCTAAAGTCCTTTTTGGTCAGTAAGTTAGGGTTTAAGCCCTCTAGGGTTGATCCATCAACGTCATCAATATTATTGCTTATGGTGTATGTTGATGATATAGTTATTACATGGAGTAATACTGCTGAAGTTGAGAATGTTGTTCAGTAGATAAATGTAGAGTTTTCTTTAAATGATCTAGGGCAGATTGGTTTTTTTTCATGGGATGCAGATACATCAGTGTCCTATGAGGTTCTCCTTAGTCAAAAGAAGTATATTCAAAAGCTTCTGACTAGGACAAGTTTACTGGAATCTAATCCTACTTCCACTCCAATTTATCTCTCCCAAACTCACTGCTAATGATGGCACTTCGTTGGCTGACATTCACTTGTACATGAATGCTCCTTGTTCTACACATTAGATTGTTGTAAAGCGAATCTTAAGGTATCTAAAAGGTACTTTAAATCTTGGTATGTATTTTGCTGCCAATGAATTATTTTCTTTGGTTTGTTATTCGGATGATGACCGGGCAATTTTTGTGGAAGATAGAGGGTCCATGTCCGATTATTGTATTTATCTGAGTGGTAATCCAATTGCTTAGAGCTCGAAGAAGCAAAGTGTTGTATCAAGGTCAACTTGTGAGGCTGAGTATAGGAGTCTTGCAAATATTGTTTCAGAGTTGATGGATAGAACAATTGTTGAAAGAAGTTATAGTTTATATCCTTGGCAAGCCGATTGCTTGGTGTGACAACACCTCAACTGTTTTGTTAGCTGCGAATCCTACTCATCATGTTAAGGTGAAGCATGTGGAGATTGACATGCACTTTGTTTGAGAACGTGTGGCTATTGGGAAGCTTATTGTTAATTTTGTTCCTAGTGGTGAACAAGCTGATGATATTCTCACTAAACTAGTAGCACAAGCATCCTTTCATTTTCTTCGGTCTCAGCTCGATGTAAAGTCCCTGAAAGAGGTTTTCAGTTCTTGAGATAAGAAGGAACCAGAGAAATATTAGCATATATTAGATTCTTCTAATGGGTAACTTGAGGTGTATTAGAAGGTTTTAGTGTTGTCTTCAGAGTTGTGTTTGTTTTAAGTCTGTTAAGTAAATTGTTTCAAGTCTGTTAAACAAGTTAGTTAGGTTATTTGCTAGGGCTCTCTGTTTGTATTGGGCCATATAAACTTGTATTGGGCTAGGCAAATTATTTTTGTAATGTTGTGTTTCACTTTAATTAAAGCTTTCTCAGTATTTTTTCTTTGTTACACTAACCTTTTTCCCTAATTCATCGGCTCCCTCTCTTGTTTTCTTATCTTTTGCATTTGTATCTTCTTTAATTGATGTTTGCTTCATCTCCAGTTGTCGATAACCAAACAAAGTTGATACATTAATTTCAAAAAATTAAATATTAATTTCATCTAGAAACCAAACAAAGTACATTGATATCATATACCTAAATAGGGGTGCTTATCGAGCGAGTCAATCACGAGTTGGGCAGTGCTCTACTCATGTTCGTTAAAAAAATTGTTGTTGACTTTACTCGTTGCTTGTTAAAATTTTACTCGACTTGTTGTTGTTAAGCTCATAGAAATTTTCACTTTATTTTCTTAACTATAGGTAAAATCTACTTATATTATATATAGCTTAATATAATCTTAAATTAATAAATTTAACCAAAAAAATTATCAAAAGAATGTATGAAGTAATTTCAAAGTCTAAAGTCTAAAATAACAATCCACAAATACATTAAATAATATATAAGATTTGATTTTTGAGTGTAGTAAAATATAATTAATAATTTAGTATGTTTTTGTTGTTTATTAAAAAATTAATGGATTAGCAATTTGTATCATTTTTATTATCTATTAATAAATTAGTAATTTTTCTGAATGAAATAATTTTTAAGATAACTACTAAAAATATATTAAAAAATTAACGAGTTGCTCGTGAACTTATCGAGTCGAGTTGAACTTTGCTCGACTCACTCATTAAGATCTCGAGGTCGAGTTGAGTTAACCCAAATCGAATTTTTACTGAACTATGACCCAACCAAGTTCAAGCTACTCACGAGCTGCTCAACTCATCAAGCATCCTATTATAACACCGCCTCAATATAGTCTCTGCTCTGAACATAAACACAATCCATAGGGACTGTCGGCCTAGAAGTAGAAGGCCAATCCGACGATGTAAACTGCGACAAGACTCGAAATCCTATAGGAGACGAGAAACAAGGCACTGCTCTGATCTGGGCCAGGTGCACCCACCATTTCTAAAGGCGAGTTTGTAGGAGACGAACGAACCCAATGTAGCCAGACTAGGACTTGCGGTTGGGCCTTTGGACGACGGTTTAACCAACACATCGACTTTCTAGCTGGCTTGGCAGTGTCTCGGGACGCCACAAAGGAAATAAAAGTGGCCGGGCCTTTTGAGGGTCACGGAGTCTGATCCGGAGGTGTAGGAGGTGATGGCCGACGTTGCGTTGCACGACTGGTAATCATTGTGGCCATAACATTAAATTGCGGCCGTAACGTATTATAACGGCTGCATCGTAATGTTTTTCAAGGTCATCGCGACACTGTAAACCGCAACTGCAACATAAAATGTAATTATTTTTAGGGAAAAAATTACACTGTAACGTTCGCAACACCTACAACCGTTAGGCGACAACTGCAACCGTGACGATAGCCGCAACTGCAATTTAGTACTATCTTGTGGGTCACTTGCATCACGTTGTGGAATTGTGGGTTGTACTTGAAAACTGCATTAAAGTAAACCCATTAGTGGTTTTGCAAATTGGTGGCACAAGATAGAAAAGAAAAAAGTACTTACGAAGAGAGTCGCCTACATGGAACGTCTTGGTGGAAGCCCATTTGAGGTAATCAATATTTCCGAGACTAGTCCAGCCAGTGGAATCACCCACTTTGTGAACCACGCCCAGAGAGACTCCGAAGAAAGCCGGAATGCAAAACAAAAGCCACCGTTCTTTTAGTAAAAGCCATCCTCAAGCTAGAAATCAAGGCGAATAGCATTAGTTTCTATATGAAAGAAAACCTTGGGGTTTGGCCTCTATAAATAAGGAGTTTTTTTCCTGCCTGTAGTCTTAAAAGAAAAAGAAACAATCATTGGTTCTGCTGCTACTTTTAATGAAGTGCAAAAGATATGAACATTCTCCATGTGTGCGTTTGACTGATTCTAAACCTTCCAACGAGAATATAGTGAAAGGAAAGCAGTATCAAAGTTTGTATTCAGTTTTATCCGGGAGAAAGAGCTGTCTGAAGACAATGTGAAGGACTTATCAAGTGATTTGCAGGTGACTTGAGATTTTACTCCCTCCCGTGGCAAACAAATTAAGTCGATGAAAGGAGTGTTTTTCTTGGTACATTCAATTGCTTGTTGGATATTAGACCAATTAGCACTAAATGGCTTCGATGATGGTGGCAAGGTGATCCGCAATGAATGGGGGATTTGCTACGTGGGTTTTATGATTTTATCCAAAAGCCATGATCAAAGTAATATAGGTGTATGAAAATTTGGTCACCGCCACTCATTCTACTAAATTAAACTTTCCTGGATTTTTTTAATAAGCAATTAAGCATCATGCACCTGCGATAAACACTTGTATTAACATGATACCCGGAATTTAAAGATTTTAGGAATTTCCGTTTTAGACTTGAGCGTTTTATTTTTTTCATTAAAAATAAAACAAATTATTGCTAGGTCTACTGGATGATGTCTTTTACGTACATAGATCTTATAATAATAATAAAATAGAACATTAATCATATATCTTGATCAAAATAACTTTAGATACAAAGTTTTAATTCATGGAACATAAAATTATCTTTGGAAATAAAATTCTCATAACGTAAACTTAACTGATGCATTAATGGTAATGTTACATTCATGCCCGTTTCTAAGATTTAGTGGCATGTGAGGAGCATTAGACCCCAATAACAAGTATAAAAAAACTTAATAATAAAAAAAAGCAAAAATAAATAAATTTATTATTTTTATTACATTTAATAAACCATCTAATAAATGCATTACATTTTAAATAGAAAATATCAAGAAATTTTATTAAACATCCAACTACTCACACAAGACAAGCATAATCCTCTTTTAAGAGGTACATGTTGGATTTTAACCTTATTCATCTTATCCAAAAAATAATGAAAGAATAATTAAGTGGAAAATGAAAATTATTATAAAAATACCACATCAACATCGTTATTATTTTAGTTGACAAGTAACAAAGAAAAATAAAATATATAGTTAAGTATGATTTTAAAAAAAAAATTAAATAACCAAAACATAAATAAAATAATAGGTGAATGACTAAATAAATAATTTTTTTTTTAATTATATGTGAATTTATAATTTCGGTCCTAGACAAGAGGAGTCTTTGGGCAATTGCCCCTCTTGCCCGGTCTCAAAGACAAACCTAGTTACATTCAACGACATTTCTAAAAATATTTTAAAGATAAACACATATATTAACAACACAAAAGTTTTAGATATGATGAATATAAATGAAATTTAGAGTGAATATCATCAATAAAATAGGTAACTAATCAAAGAAATTTTTTTAAGTGGACAGAATTAAATTATGGGTGCTAATTTCTTTTAGAATTATCAATTATTTTTGAATTGATGTCAATAATCTTTTAACTAATAATGTTATTTTTTTAATATTTTATATAAAATTTTCTTTTTTTTATTTTAAAAAAGTTATGGTGTTAAACACCCCTAATAAAAGGTGACTCCGTCAGTGTATATTCATACATAATACTATAATAATTCAATTTTTAGATAAATATATTTAAAGTTAAACATCTAATCGATGTAATAAATTTCGTAAAATGCTTGATGGATTGAAACTTGACATAAAAGGGAAAAACATAGAAAATAAATAAAATATGTGCTTGCAGTATATGAAAATATTAAAATAAAAAATAGCTATTAATTAATGTGTAAAAATTATATAAATTTATGAACAGAACATAAAAAGTAAATTATTTTTAAATTAAACCAATATGAGAAATCACATAAAATGGCATAATACAAAAATCAATACGAGGTGAATATATTAAAATGAATATAGCAAGCAATAGACAATGTAAAATGATTTAAAGCATGAAAAAGAAGTTTTACCAAGAAAAAACATGAAAAAGAATTAATCATCATACAAAATGAAATAGAAATAAGCACGAAATAGAAACACAAATATATTAAAATCAGCATAAACACACAGGAGAACTCGGGAGAAATAAAGAGATGGAGAGAGCATCAACATTATCCGAAAAATGATTAGATTCCTTTGTGGAAACAAACACGTGAGAACTTAGGAGAAGAAGACATACCAATTAATCTATATACCAATAGAGTTTGGTTCAATTTGATTTCACTAAAGTAATTTCTCGAATTCGAGCCTTTGTATATGGAGAAAACCCTTGGTGGGAGGTTCATCCTCTAAAATTAGGTGTGTGACACGGGTCAGTCTGAATTAGTCAAGACAAAATCAAAATCTTAAAACTGAGAGGGCAAAAAAAATTTATACTATACTTTTGTCTATATATTTATATGCCCAACACTCGATCTCCATCAATCCATGGGGAATCTGGCTCATATATACCAACATTTCTTAATGATGGACTGGTTGCGAGCAATGCAAAGGTATAACGACGTTGGCGTAATGCACTCAAATATACTATTTGGAAAGATAAATGTTAGGATAGGACAATTCAAAGAATAAAACTCCATACATTCCAAGATTCTCACAGTGATTCTTCCAAAACTATTAATTAAAGATGGGCTAATTTCACAAGTTGTTCAAATAATAATGGAGGAGAACCTGAAACAATCAAATAGAATTTGGAAATAATCTCAGCAGATGATAATAAATTTGGTGAAACTATGCATGAAAATTTAGAAAAGGAATTCCTTAAATTATGCAAAAGTAAATGACATCCGGGAGAAATTATTAGATGGTATCGGCTCACCACGTCATCCATGATTCCAATCAATAACATTTGTCCACGTCATTTTTTCAAGGTAAATATTCACATCTTTTTACATGTAAGTAAAAGGTAAATGGTTATTTGGAAATTATTTTAAATATTATAATTGTTGTTCATTAAGAATATAAATAACGTGACCGTGTTCATGAAATAATTTCTTATTTGGACCCGTGTACTATAAAATGCATGGTTTTCAGAACCGGACCGGTTAGCGAACCGCTCATGCTACTGATTCACTGGTTCAACCGGTCGAACCGGTCCGACCGGTCGAAGAACTGGACGACATCATAATTATTTAAAAAATTAAATAAAAATAGAAAAATATTTAATAAAAATAAATTTATTAAATCAATGGGACGAGGTGTTTGTACCTTATCTCTTAAAACTTAATTAAATCAATTTATTAACATATTGAATAATTTTTTAAAAAATAAATTTTATATTTATATATCTTCATTGCTCTTTAAGAGAATTTTTAATTATCAGATATTAAATATTAATATGTTTAATTTTTTTATCTGTGATAATTTATTATCATAATAATAATAATAATAATAATAATAATTAATATTTAAAATTAATAAAACAATTATTAAAATTCTAAATTTAATCTAATAAAATATATTTTAAAAAATAATTTTAGATATAATTATATGGTTGTTTTGGGGAAGAGGTTTCAGGTTTTCGAAAAGTTGTTTTTATCTTATCCAGATATCCTTATTTAGGACTTGCCACTGTCAATCCTGATACAGAGACTACAAGGTGCATTGTCATCTTTGGAAAATTTCTCCGTTATTCCAAACCATGGATTCAAGCAGAGAGATTATTTTGCTACAGTCCAAATGGACATTGGTTATGTATCATGTTTTAGGGTTCGTTTTGTAAGGGGAAAGGGGAGACCTGCCTCTTAGATTGTGCTGAATATGTTTTGGCTGTTGACCCTTTTTCTTCATTAGATGCCATTGAAGGATATCTTTGGCTCAAAATCACATTACTAAGAAACATAGAACCGCATCACAACTAACTTCTATAAATAATAGAGGTAATTTGACATTCAAAATCATGGAGCCTTTTGGTGAGCATTGAGTGAACTATTCTTTTACTTCAATCAAGCTCGAATTTTAGGCTTCAATCGAGCTTCTAATTTTTTTTTGAGTTCAAGCCTTTTTGAGTTCAAGTTTCAATATTATATTTCGAGTTTGAGTTGAACTTGAAATTTTTTAGCTTGTGAGTTTGAGTTGAGTTGAGCTTACTTTTAAAGTTTTCAAGTTCGAGTCGAGCTCAGCAATACTCGAGTTTGACTTGGCTCGTTTAACAAACGACGTTGTTTGGTTTAATTTTTTTTAAAAAAAAAACAAAAATCCCTGTTTTTCCCGGTTTTTTCCGGTTTTCAACCGGTCCCGTTCGAACGGTTCAACGGTTCTGACCGGTTCACTAATAGCGGTTCAACCGATTTAGATTAAACCGGACTAAACAACGGTTCCCGGTTGAACCGGCCGGTCCGGTCCGATTTTTAAAACAGAGATAAAATGGTGATAAAAAGAAAAGGACGGGAGTGCCCTCAATTCTATAGTTTTGGATGATCCCATGCACCTAATAGCGGGAATCTCTTGTGAATTCGCTTCTGTCTGCTTCCCCTTTACTTTTTTAAATATATGATCTGCCACTGTGAGCCAGTTTTAGTTTATACTCGAGCACTTGCTCTCTCGCCTTTCCATCAAAATGTTTTCCGATTCCTTCCACTTCCTTCTCTCCCTCCCCTCTCCTCCTCCTGTTTCCTTCTCCAACAATCATACTCCCTTACCCTTCCCAGGTACATACATAATCACAGACTTTTGATTCTGTCCGGAACCACGGTAAAACTCTGAGAAATGAAGAGAAAGGATTCCAAGTTCAAGCACCCTTTCTTTTGCTTCTTAACCTCTCCCCTTTTTTTCTTTTGGATTTGGTTTTTTTCTTGGGCAATATGGATCTTTCTTATCTGTTCTGTTTCTGGTTTTTTTAGATAAAACAGTCATTCGAGGAAAAAAACTGGGAAAATTTTGGAATTCTTGGATTAAAAACCCAACATGCAATTCTACTTGTTCCTGCCGGAGGGACACAGTCGTTGATTACGTGTCTCTTCTTCTTCTTACTATTATTTTCTGAACCATGTTGTTATTGGAAGATGAGTTTTACTCGAGGATAACTTTTTTTCAACCTTTCACTTGATCTCTTTGTCGCTTTCACTACTGCTTTTGTTTTCCAAAGAATGGTGTTCCAACAAGCTTTTCGCAATTATTTTAATCAGCAGTTCTAACTTCATACCTACATTCTGTCCATATTATTTGTCCTTTTTTTTTATTCTTATGTGCTTAAAATTTAAAGCTCATAAATCGACAATCACTCAAGTTTAGAAAACTATAAAGTAGATCAATTATTATATTTTAATTTTAATTTAACTACAGGTATTTGGCCGTTATGGGGCAAAGACAAAGGAGATAACTTTGACATACGGCCCTTGTGCAGAGCTATATACAAGCCCCGCACTCAAGGTACGGTGTTGTATTATAATCTTTAATATTTTATTATTCCGTGATAGTGATTAATTTAACGGTAATATTGTTTATGTGCAGAATATGCTGGCGTGTTACAAAATGGTCTGCCTGGGATAAAGTGGAAGGAGATATCTGATGATGACACCGATGAAGAGGAAGCTCTTAAGGTGAATGATTTCAACCACAACCAAACAGCTGTTTTGTTTCTTTTTTATTTGAATCCATATATGATCATATTCTGATGTAATTTGTTTTTTATCCGGAAAATAAAAAGATTTTCGAATCGAATAAGGTAAAGGAACGTGTTGACACCATTAAATCCATATTGGATTCCATGGAGGATGGGGAGATAACTAGCTCGGCTTATGACACTGCATGGGTTGCTCTCGTCGAAGACGTCAATGGCAGCGGCGCTCCTCAGTTTCCGTCGAGCCTTGAATGGATTGCCAACAATCAGCTCCCCGACGGATCATGGGGCGACAGACAAATGTTCATGGCGCATGACCGATTGATCAACACTTTAGCATGTGTTGTCGCCTTGAAAACCTGGGGTATTCATCCGGACAAATGGCAGAAAGGTGTTGCAAAACTTTCATTGCTGTAAATTATCCGATTTGTGCCGATTAACATATGTTCTTTTATATACGCATGCTTCAGGGGTGTCGTTTTTCAAAGAGAACATAAGTAAACTCGAAAACGAAAGTGAGGAGCACATGCCGATAGGGTTCGAAGTGGCTTTTCCTTCGCTTCTCGAAATAGCTCGACGTTTAGACATCGAAGTACCCTATGACTCCCCTGTCTTAAAAGACATATACGCCAAGAGAGACCTGAAGCTCTCAAGGTACTGTTTTTTTCTTTTTCTTGACAAGTCAAATTCCCAAGCTTCCATAATCATTATGTTTGGGTTACTTTATTCGCTAAAGAAAAGCAACCTTAATTATCATTTTAACATGTATATGTATGTGTGTGTCTATATATAAGTGTAGGGCCCTTAAAGTGATGATATTTTCATGTATGTAACGTAATTATTATGCGCGTGGGATAGGATACCAGAGGAGATAATGTACAATGTGCCAACAACACTACTCCATAGCCTAGAAGGGCTGCGAGGGTTGGACTGGGAAAAGCTTTTGAAGTTGCAGTGCAAAGATGGGTCCTTCCTGTTCTCACCATCCTCCACTGCCATCGCACTCGTGCAAACTAAAGATGAGAATTGTCTCAGATATTTAATGAATGCTGTTCAAAGATTCAATGGGGGAGGTAAAGTTACTAAACCAAAGTAGTGATTGTTCTGAGATTTCCAAAAAAAAGCCTTCTAACATTTTAAGTTTGATCATTTAGTCCCTAATGTGTACCCCGTTGATATGTTCGAACATATCTGGATCGTCGATCGCTTGCAACGCCTCGGGATTTCGAGATATTTCCGGACAGAGATCAAAGAATGCCTGGATTATGTTTATAGGTAATGGTATCTGTCAGCACCAGCATGTAACAAAACCAAACACCGTGATCAAATAACTTTGCCCTGATCATGGTGTCTTGAAATTTCAGATACTGGACTAAGGAAGGGATTTGCTGGGCGAGAAACACTCGGGTTCAGGACATCGACGATACGGCCATGGGGTTTAGGTTATTAAGATTGCATGGATATGAGGTTTCTGCAGGTATAATATACGCTTTTGAGTTTTGAGCCACTGTCTCTCTTCTATTCTCTTCAATGGATTAATATACCATGAAAACAGATGTGTTCAGACATTTTGAGAAAGGAGGGGAGTTCTTCTGCTTTGTGGGGCAGTCAAATCAAGCCATAACAGGGATTTTCAACCTGTATAGGGCTTCCCAGGTGGTGTTCCCCGGAGAAAAAATTCTTGAGGATGCCAAACGCTTTTCCTCCAATTTTTAAAACAAAAACAAGCTGCTGATGAATTGTTAGATAAATGGATCATTACCAAGGACTTACCCGGTGAGGTAACATATATTGTCCTTTTATTCTTGGCCTTGGCCACATATATTTATTTACTATATTTTTCAAGGAACTCCAACTAGACAGATCACTTGTTCTGAACCTAAACATCATTAACAATTATAAAAGACGACCCCCCCTTTTTTTGGCTTCTCATCATTTGGCTTTCTTATTTAAAGATTTACTTTCCATTTTTTTTCTTTTGTTTTAAAATGATTTGTAACTTACTAAATATGTTTTTTTTGGATCTCACCTTCCCTAAATAAGGTTTTGGATAAGTTAAGTAATTATATACTATTAATATAGTATTAGTTTAGGTGTAGAAACAAAATTGTAATAATAAATTTCAGTGGCATTCCAACCTTTTCTTGATCTTTTTCCATTCAAATTCGACGACCTAACCTACATCGATGGACACTCAACTCATATTTACTAAATATATGGAGTGCAAAAGTTGTTTGTTTTATTCAAGGATGGATAATTTTCCTTTTGGTATCCCATAAAAATCCTCAAATCCAAACACCTACTTTTTCTATTTTTGATTTGATTCTCTATCTACCAACTTTCGTTGATTAGTAGGATTTTATTTTTCATAGACACACCTTTGTGAGTGTTTATTAAGGTATATCACATTGATTGGATATAAATTTTTAAAATATTTATATATAAATTCGATTCATATTAACATGTGATGTGCACATATAGTGTTTTAAGTTGAGGCAATTATAATGCGACAAACCCTAGGGCTGTAACCCGACCAACCAGGCATAAAATTAGCATCATTGCCACATCGTTTTTCCAAATGAGAAAAGTAGCATTGCTTAATAAAACAAGGGGGAATGGGAAAGAGAAAAGAGTCACCATCAGCGGTGCCACGTCATAAAGTTGAAAAGAGTCACCATCATCAATTTAACACCGAACCACGTTTAAGCTTAAAAACAACTAACACGCTGTTATATCATATAAGAACAACTAATTATTGGTTTTGTTTAACGATATTTAGGTTGGACTGGCATTGAAGCTTCCGTGGTATGCAAGCTGCCTAGAGTTGAAACCAGGTTTTACATAGAACAATATGGGGGCGAAGATGACGTGTGGATTGGAAAGACTCTTTACAGGTAACCTTTTCTCTTCTTTATTTTATAATTCTTATATGTTACCATAATCCGAAATAGAATCAAGAATAAATTACGTAAAAATAAATTATTTAGTTTTAAATCAAAGAATCTTGAAAATAATTAAATCATAAAGTTAAGAAAATTACAGTTTGACTTTATTAATTTTAAAAGTAATTTAAACATACCCTAATTTTCTACTATTATGTCTTTTAGTTTCATTTTTAAAAACAACCACCGGATGATGACCTGATCCATTTCCTTGTTTAAAAATTAAAATGAAAAAGTAAAGTCAGCTTTGCCTTTGACATTTTGGAAAGTCGAGGAAACTAGATAAGTTTTAAGTTGTGTCATAATATAATCTGTCACAGTCTAACTTCTAAGGTGAGATCCACTCCAATATTTGTTTTACATATCTCCTTTGTTTGGTTTTGCAACGTGGCATGATTCATTCAATCAATCCGGTAGTATTATAACTCAGGGCGAAGTATATAAATGGTCCTGATTATGGGGCGCTATTTGATTAAGTATTTCGACTATTAAAAGTTATAAAATAGTCACTCAACTGTTCATATGTTTCAGACTATTCATTTTTGTTAAAAAATTGATGGTCTTATGAGCTGGACATTAACTAGTGAGTCGGTGCTTGAAAGCAATAACATGCCAATAGATAACGTTAGAAAATGATTTTATCATTATCATTATCATAGTCAGCATGTTAGCATCAAGTTTAGACGACTATCAATATTTTAACAAAAAATGATGAGTTTGAAATATATAAAGAGTTGTATAATCATTTTATAACTTTTAATATTTGAAAGATTCAACATAATAACACCCTATAATCAAGTGACCAGTTTGTAACTTTTAATAGTCGACAAAACAATACCGTATAGTCAGGGGACAATTTGTATATTTTACACTATAATTTATTTTATAAAATCCAAGTTTTATATCAAGTTTTTTTTAAGATTAATTTACTCTAGTTAATTTTAAGTTTTTTTAAAGAATTATATGAAAATTAAAAAGTATATTAAATCAAATTGGGTGAGATTAAAACAAAAATTTTAAATAGAAATTTAATTATTATAATATTGAAATTTAAATTAACCAAGAATTTGCTCCATCCCATGACATTATCATCCTGGAAGTGTCATTATGAGTGTGCATGCTTCAAGTTTAAATTAATAGAAAAATATAAATCAGCTTTTTGGTTGGCTGTCCAATCATTCAAGACCATCCAAAAGAAAGAGAAACCTGAGTTGATTCGATTTTGATTTCATACAGGATGCGGTATGTGAACAATAACGTGTATCTTGAGCTTGCAAAGCAAGACTACAATAATTGCCAAGCTTTACATCGGATGGAATGGGACAGTATGCAAAAGTAAGCAAAAATATCCAACCCTGTTTCCTCAATTATAGTTAACTGGGAAGTGCTTCATTAAACAATTAATTCGCCTGAACAGATGGTACTCGGAAACAGGCCTCGCTGAATTTGGTGTGACTCAAAGATCTCTTCTCTTCACTTATTTCACGGCGGCAGCCACCATATTTGAACCGGAAAGGTCCCAAGAGCGCCTAGCCTGGGCTAAGACCGCTTTCTTGGTCGACACCATCGCCTCTTCTCTCGACAAGGAGCTTAGGCATTCATTCGTCCAAGTCTTTAGAACCGTGGTTGATGCACGATTTAGCCACGTTAATGGAAGGTAATTCAATTACCACATAAAATGGGGTAGACAATAATTTATTGTTTGGGGGTACATTGTAGAAAGTAAAATCTGTACTGAAAGCACTGGAGCAATGAAAAGATCACTGTACTTTTAACGAAATCCATCGATGTAGGGGCCAGTGTGTGGGGAGTGGAAGAAAGGCTGACAAAATAAAGTGATGTTTACATGTGATTTTTGTTGCAGGAAGTTGGACTCAAACAGGACAATACATAAGCTGATGGACACCTTGCTTCGAACCCTGAATCACTTATCATTGAACGCACTTGTGGCTCATGGTCGCGACATTAGCTGCAGTATTCGCCGTGCTGTAAGCAATCATTCATCTTTTCAGAAATGGGATTGCCACAGTAACTTTCACCCACAGTAACTTTTTTTTGTTTTTGTTTTGTTTTTAACAGTGGGAAAAGTGGATGCTGACGTGGGTAGAGGATGGTGATAGGCACCGAGGAGTAGCGGAGTTGGTGGTTCAGACCATAAACCTTACCTCTGGCCGTTGGTCCTTGGAGGAACTTGTGTCCCATCCCCAATACACCCGACTCTCGAACCTCACCAATTCAATTTGCCATCGGCTTTATCATTACCAAAAGCTAAAGGCCAGTCGCGTGAAACCAACATCACATTTGTCCATGTTCCTTTTCTTTTGTCTGCTTTCGTTTTACCATCTTTCATTTCACATTTATCAGCCCACCATTTCTAATTGGTGCAAACAGTTCACTGCTAACAAAACCCTGTGTCAACTGTTTCAGGTGCATGACAATGACTACTACAATAACGAGACGGTGCACCGCATGACTGAGAAAATAGATTCCGACATGCAAGAGCTTGTTCGGTTAGTACTGCAGACTTTTTCCACCGATGAAGATGACGCCTACTCGGAGTTCAAGCAAACATTTCTGACGGTGGCGCGGAGTTTTTACTACGCTGCATACTGTGACTTAGAGACCATCACATTTCACATTGCTAAAGTTCTCTTTGAGAAAGTACGCTGATCATCAAATTCCTCTTTTTTTGAAGGTTGATTTGATGATCGCCATTATTTCTTCAGCAAAAATCCATTTATGCGTAAAGCATGCTGTAAAAAAATTCATATATAAATAAATAATATGATGATTTCGAGGGCCACTGAGAAACGGACAATGATAAAAAGCAATGGCTCACTGCCTTCGATAAGATCCTTTGTTTGTCGAATTATTAAACAAAATATCTGGTCTGTCATATTATTAATTAATTAAATCATTTAGTAAAGTCGGTAATAAATGAAATGACAATACCCAATAAATGAATTTTACAAAATCCAAAGAAACAAATGATTTATTTGTCCAACAATATTGATGATTATTATAGTTTTTCTTTCTTTTCAAATTTGGTATATTTGATATAAAACCTCAATTTTCCAAATGAAACATGTTTAAATGCCCCCCCCTTTCTTTTCAAATTTGGTATGACACCAAGTGATTTAAAATATTTAAGTCTTTTGTATATAATTTAAAAAAATCAAAGCTGGGAAAAGGAAACCTAAATCATTATTCACAGGAACAAAGGCATTTAGGCTTAGGGTGACAAAGGAATCACAACTAGTTTTATTACTTGTGACTCCCAAAATGAGCAATGGACAAAATTAGATGGTGGGTACATGCAGTTAAACCACAAATAAAGTGTTTCACTTCCTTAAAGCTTTAGCTTTATTTGACAAAACGCCTCACTCTTAAAGATGGCAGACAGCAGCATCAGATTTGAAACAGACGATAAGGTTTGGTGCTCCTTTCTAACATCCATAAAGTCTTTGATGTTTCGAATTGGAATTAGTTAATCCCCCTCCACTAACTGCTAAATGCTAACAATCTTTAATCATCTCAATTAATACAAGATAATGGTACTACATTTTACTTTGTCTTCAGCTCCTATGTGTATACTTGTCACTCAGATGTTCACTGTATGCTTAGAGCTGTGACCAAATTCAGTTGGTTTTTTGAATATGAGCAACCGTAAAATAGAAAAAAGATTGTGTAAGAATAGAACCACGTGCATAGTGATGTACCGTAAGATTTATACTTATATTGAAAGTAGAAGAATATAAGGAGAATCCTCGTAAACAACTTTTCATCTAATCGTAATACAAAATATCTATTTATATGAATAGTTACTTAATTACAAAAGAAAACTTGAGTGATAAAAAATATACTCAAATCGTGTTTTCTACTCTCAATCAACATAAAATAGAATAACTTCATAATTTTAATCAAACTAAATTTTTTTACGTTCTCTAATCAATTGAATCATATCAAATTCGAGTTAAAATTTACTTTTTTTATTGTCATGAAATCAATGTTAATTATGGTGTCACTTAGAAAGAAGAAAACTTAAAATCTTAGTGGATTAAGGTGTTTAAGAAGATAAGTAACTATTTTACCTCTATCTTTGGTGTCTTGTCCAAGAGGTATTTGGGATGTAGACAAGTAGTATTATATTGGTGTCCACTATAACAAAAACACTTTTAGATGAAGCAAATTGCGTGACTAAAACATTATCTAGTAAAAGGATGCCCTGTAATTTTTACCCCTAACTAATTAAAGTCAAAGATTTAGACTTAAGTTTGCATAAATTATTGTGACAATACCAATATTAACCTGGTTAAATAATGTTTAATAATTTAGATTGGGGCCACATTTTCTACTATTAAGCTGAAAATAATAATAAAAAACTTGTGGGGTTGAGAGTTAAAGCAGGGCCACAGGAAATAATAATCAAAGGGGGATTGCAAACCCCACAACAGAATCGAAATCTGATAATTTGTACGGCGCAGAGAACGTCGAATCGACGATGGGGTGAGCTCTCAAATGGAAGGAATCCACATCCTCTGACAGGTTTCATGTATTTTTTCACTGTTTGGCAATTTTCTGGAATCACTGAAAAAGAGAAGGGTTGAAGTTGAAATTATTCCTGCTTGCCCATGTCGGGCAGGGTTCTGAATTAGCAAAGAATGATGGCACGAAAGCAAAGAATCCACAGAAAAAAGAAGCAGGAACAAGTGTAGGTTGAGCCCTGGTTTGGAAGAAAGCCCATTTTAGTAATCATTAAAGCAATGTGGTATAGCTGGCTTCGGTGATTACTTCAGAATGTTTTACTATTTCTTTTCTCGAACCAGACGAGGGCACGTGAGCACCCATGTTCCTTTGTTGTCCAAGCGGCCAACATGCAGATGAAGCCCCGGCCCCATCTCGTCCCACACAACATTAAAACTAATGGCCATCTTCTTCCTGGGACCAAACCCCATTGTTGCCCTTATTTAGACCACACAAAAGAAAAAACCCTATGTTATTTGGATAACTAATAGGGAGCCTTTATAACTTTTGGTCCTGTCAACTTTTTCTCATCTTTTGACAACGACACCGATCTTTACTAGAACAACCAAACAACTCGATCGATATCGGAGACGAGATGCATTGGATTTTTTGGGGGCTCATGATATTATTGTTGAATGCTATCATGGTGGTGGTGCTTGTGCCTGTGCCTGTGCGCATGCATGTAACCCCACCATACTGTGAGACTCCACACGTTAGATAACCTAATCTTCAAATATGCGTTTAAAGGGAACTCTAGGAGTAGATATGTTCACAGTTGCAGCTGTTAATATGCTAGCTTAAAGGGAAGCTCTCAGAATCTAATTTACTTTTTAAAACATGCAACGCAGGGCATATTACAGATCAGCAGGCGCTTTTAATCATGAAAACTCTAGAGCATCTTAAAGATAAGTAACACAAGCACAACATGAATATATTAAAGCTTCATAAATTTGTATGTGATATGAATTAATATTTTACACAGTGATGGAAGAGTTACAAGAATATGCATGAACATGTCTGTGAAGCATCAGCATCAACAATAGTCGGGAGAAATTCCGTAGATGGCGGATCTAATCATACTCCAATTCATCAGGCCGTGTTAGGGGGAAGATGACTTCTTTTCAATGTCTATAGGTAATGCTTTCCTCTTATATAAAACAAAACATGAAATGAAAATGTAAAGTGCAGTGTACGTGGACCAAATGACTAGTTGGACATCAAAATCCACTTACCTAACCCATCTTCCTCTCTAGAATAACATCCTGCCTAGTATCCATTTTGTATAGACTCATTAATCACTCAATTTCTTCATGATGATGACTAGCTAGGTTTGGATTAAAGTATTCATTTAAACAAGAAAAACTAGGAATTACAACAGTTGTGCCATTACTGAAACTGGGGGGAAAGAAAGAGATCTAAAATCAATCTAATACAATAAAACACCATAAATAATTATGACTCAGTGCACAAGATTCTTAACCTTGAGGTCGTGGGATCAAGTACCACGGAGGACATTTCATAATTCGGAGGTCTTCTACGGAAGCTGCTCTCAACCTCGTGTTGGGGCAGCCTACTATCTTACTTCCCCTTACCCCATTACATATGGAACAAGTGGGACAGCCATTTTTTATAGAGAACTTAAACCATGATAACAAAACCATTAATACTGGTACAATCATGAATCATATATAGTTGTACTGTGAATTCACCCTAGTTGAGTTGTGCTAAACATAAGAACTAGTGTGATACATACGTATGTACATACGTATATGTACGTACGTACATACATATATATACTAAAGCATAAGACTTTGGGATGAGGATGGTTACATTCTGAAATTTGATGGACTTTCAATGACAAAGGAAATCTGTGTTCGAAAAACGCAGGGGAAAAAGCTTAACAACAGCAAGAAATAGATCTAAATTGCAGCCCATGTGGTCCAATCTGAAGGGAAAGCAAGAATGATATAATAATGTTCAAAATGGATAGTTTGCAAGTAATACCTTTGTGAAGTTAGCAATCGATTAGTTTGTTGGTTTGTTACATATTGTTAGAGTTCGGTGTAAAAGCAGTTTAGCTTTTCTGTATATAAACACATTGTATTACTCTTCGATAATGTATCTTGAAGGAAAATTCTCTAATATTCTAGTCCATTTACTTAACATGGTATCAAACTAAAACTCGACCCAATATGGTTTTCTTTCTTGGGCCGTTTCTTTTTTAGTCCATTTTTTTGTTTTCCTTTCACGGGGTCTTCAATTTCTATATTTTTTTCCTTTCTTTGTTTTTTCCTTTGGGTTTTCTCTTTGTTTCTGCATATTACGCCACCGACCGACGTTCCCGTTTCTGCCTTGCTTGACTGCAATCATGAGCTTTATCTTCATCCCTCGGATACTTCAGGGACGCTACTGGTTTCGCATCAACTTGTTGGAGTTGAGAACTACAACATCTGGAGTCGTTCGATGAAAATTGTTCTTTTAGCAAAAAATAAAGAGAAAATAATTTCAGTGACCGAAAATTCCTTATAATATACGATTTTGACCAACTTTTTTTCGATTTGCCAAAATGACCAACAAAATCGCAATGCGATCTCTAAATCACAACGCGATCTCCAGTATCGCAAATTAGTTTCCAGATTCGCAACGCAATTTTGACTATCGCATTGCGATTTTCCAAATTCGCGTTGCGATTTTAGAAAATCACAACGCGATTCTGACTATCGCAACGCGATAATACATAATCGCAACGCGATTCTAATTATCGCAATGCGATAATACATAATCGCAACTCGATTATTACTATCGCAACGCGATTCTGACTATCCAACGTGATTCTGACTGTCGCAACACTGAATTTCAAATTCGCAACAGGTTTTAGTTTCGCAACACAAATGTTTTGGGTATATAACTACGCAGCAGTAGCAACTCATAACCTAAATCCCTAAATCGCAACTCATTCCATCTCCATCTATCACTCATAACCTAAATCAACGCTCTAAGTCGTCATTCCCGAAATTACTCATTACTATGTTAATGGAGTTTTTTCGAGCCTCTATTCAACAGTGGTACTACAAGAAAAGAAACCATGCAAGTATTATTTCTTTATATTCGTAACTTATCATATATTTTACTAAGTATTATTTATTTAAATTTACAGGAACATTGGAACATCGTGTTACACCATGGACTGAAAAAATGATAACGAAACGTGTTGTGAAGTCAACGTCATGGAGAGTTGAACCATATTCAAATACTTTGTTTGAAGTACTGGTAATAACTTAAATGGCTTGTCGATCTAAATGTAAAGACGTGTAGTTGTATGAAATGTCAAACATCTGGTTATCCGTGTGCCATGTTATAAAAGTTGCTCTTCATCTAAACCAAGATGATTCAAGCGCATACGCTATGGATTGCTACACTACAGAAGTATATCGACAGAATTATGCCGAGATTATCTACCCTATTCCACATTCTTCTGAGTGGGACATATCAGATGACTTACAAACAGTTTTGCCACCAGCCATGGACAGAAGGCTATATGGCCGACCAAAAAGTCACGATCGTATACCGTCTAAGGGTGAAGATAAGAAGAGATCGACATGTAGTCGGTGCAAGGAAAGTGGTCATACAAGGTTGACATGTGGATCACCAGTGCCATCACAATCATCTTTTCCTCTACCAAAATATGGATCCTCATCAAAATCCAAAGCTCATATGGTGTCAAGCAAAAGGCAATCAAAATCGCAATCAAAATCAAAATCTCAATCACAACCGGCTTCACCTTTTGGGACTATTAACTTAGGTGATTTTTAAATGCAAACATTGTATTATGTGTATTTTATGTGTAAACTTTTAACATTTTCAGTTAGGCATGTATTAGTAACTTGAGTTTGAACATTGCTATGATATGTTCAGTTGTTATCACTTATTACACATTCATTTGAATATCGCAACGCGAATTTGACTATTATGTGTATTTTATGTATAAACTTTTAACATTTTCAGTTAGGCATGTATTAGTAACTTGAGTTTGAACATTGCTATGATCTGTTCAGTTGTTATCACTTATTACAAATTCATTTGAATATCGCAACGCGAATTTGACTATCGCATCGCGAATTTGACTATCGCAACGCAAAAATCGCAACGCGAATTTGACTATTATGTGTATTTTATGTGTAAACTTTTAACATTTTCAGTTAGGCATGTATTAGTAAATTGAGTTTGAACATTGCTATGATATGTTCAGTTGTTATCACTTATTACACATTCATTTGAATATCGCAACGCGAATTTGACTATCGCAACGGGAATTTGACTATCGCAACGAGAAAATCGCAAAGCGTATTAGACTATCGCAACGCGAATTGACTTTCGCGTTGCGATTTTGGCTTTCGCATTGCGATTTTGACTTTCGTATTGCGATTTTGAGTTTAGCGTTGCGAAAGTGTACCTTCAACAGGTATTTTGCCTTCAATATGATACAGATTGAAATCAACAAATCAACTTTTACATTTCAATCAATTAAACAAGCACAAATAAGAATTATTTACACATCAATTAAACAAATCAACTTTTACAAATCAACTTTTACAAATCAATTAAACAAGCAAAAAATAATAATAATTCTTATTTTCTCATCAATTAAACAAATTAGACTTTTAAGAATCAATTAAACAATCAAAAAAAGTATACCCCAGACAGATGTTTATGCACCCATACATCAATTTCACGCAGCTTACTTCAGGATTAACTGCAGAAACCAAACATTTGCTCAATTAAACAAGCGAATTTAGTTTTGCGTTGCGATTTTTATTTCACATTGCGATTATCCCGTTGCGATAGTCAAATTCGCGTTGCGATAGTCATTTCCACGTTGCGATAGTCATTTTCGCGTTGCGATTTTAAGTTTCGTGTTACGACTATTCTTCTTCTGCAAATTGAAACTTGAATGGATTGCATTACTTCAACCAAAAGACAAAACAAAGACAAATACTATCTTCACAGGGTTATTTTAGAACTGTTTAGCAGTATTGGCAGCAACTGAATGAATTTACTAAGCAATCTAAGTGAAATGGTTAATCTAAGTGAAATTACGAGTAAATCAAGTTAAATATGAAAAATCCTAAACTTACCTCGTTGTGTAGAGTATGAACCTCATTCTGCAACGATGCTACCATCTCACGTAGAGCCGCTATCTCACCACGTAAAGTAGATACCTCATCACGCCATGCACCATTATCATCGCGTAAAGTACTGACCTCCTCATACAAGGTATTGACCTCATCACGTAACTCCCCTAACTCATCCCGTGGAGGTGGAGAACAGGGAGATAAATGTCGTGGCATCTTTTTCGGTCGCCTATCATGAGGTGATGGTGGAGAAGAGGCTCGATGATATGACGGAATAGGTGATGACTCTCGTTGTAGAGGTGTATAGTGTGGTCGATCAGGTGATGGCTCTGGGTGAGGTGATGGCTCTCGAAGTGGAGGCTGCTCATCATCCGTGTCATAAAAAAAACGCTTACTAGCTTGCCACCAATCAATGGCAAGCTCAACCTCCGTGGGTGCAGCCTCTGTAATGGAGTGTTGGCCTCCTAACAATATAAAAGCTCAAACAAAGTTAAACGTGTACTAGTAATAACTTGTTTATATATGGTAGTATTTGTGTTAACTTACATCATTTATTGTCGTATACCGTAGTAACTCTTCCCAAATCAACAGCCACCTTTTCCTCTTCCAGGAAATAGCCCTAGGAATATCATTTGAAGTTTTTAATGCATATGTCTGTATATCGGGAAAAGCCTCAAATATCCAAATCTACAAACAATATAATACACAAACATTAGTAATTGTTAAATAATTAATTATAATTTTGGAAACATTATATAGAAATTCTTACCTTAAAGGCCCAAATAAAGCCTGACAAACTGTATTTGGAACCATCGCCACGCAAACGTTTGCAGTCATCAAAGGCAGACGGCAACTTATTCAAGGTAGCTTTCCATAGATATGAACCCCACAGAAACAAGTTCCATGCATTTAGGTCCTCTACCAATAATATTATGTCCTTAGGAATAGGTTGTCTGGCCTCTCTGCCTAAAAAGCCGGCATTCAAAAGTACTAAAAGGCATACTCAGACAACATTGACGCCATCCATCCGAGTAAAACCATCTTTCTTATTAAATAATCTCGTCAAGTCGTCGACGTGTAAATTCGGCTTCTCCATTGATAGCTCGGGAAAAACCCGGGATAACCATGATGGGCGGGTAATATGACTAGTGTATCGACCTACATCATCATGTCCGAAGCGTAGACCAGTGATTAATCAAAACTCCTCCCGCCCAAAACACGTATACGCCGGTGGAAAATAAAACCATATATCTTCATTACCACGTTTTATACTCTCGGGTAGATCGCTAGTCATGGTCTGAAGCCACAAATGGGTCAAAATAGCATCTCCACCTGGATGTTGTACTTTCAGCCATGGCCCGAAGCAAGTATCCTCATACAATTTTCTTTGTACATATGAAAGCTTCGACGCAATTGTAGTGACTAGGCTTATTTTATTCCTTAAGGTCAATTGAGCCGAAAAAAGTTCTACAAAAACAATAAACATATCAAGTTAGATATACCAAAAACTACACTGTGAAGATATACCAAAAACAATAATAAACATAAAGAGTAGTAGTAGTTTATTCTTCAAACTTAAATTTGCAACACTATGAATTTCGTATTTGTCTTTGTTTTTTGGTTGAAGTAATGCAATTCATTCAAGTTTCAATTTGCAGAAGAAGAATAGTTTCTGAAACTTAAAATCGCAACACGAAAATGAAAATCACAACACGAAAATGACTATCGCAACGCGAAATGAAAATCGCAACGCGAAACTAAAATCGCGTTGCGATTTTGTCGTTGCGATTTTCATTTCGCGTTGCGATCCTTGGTTTCAAATAGTCATTGTCTAAAATTGAAACTTGAATGAATTGCATTACTTCAACCAAAAGATAAAACAAAGACAAATACTAACTTCACAGGGTTAAAGACTAAACAGTTTAGTAGTATTGGCAGCAATCGAATGAATTTAATAAGCAATCTAAGTGAAATGGTTAATCTATTATTGAAATTACCAGTAAACTTATCATCAATTTCAATATGAAAAACCTAATAATAATGCAAAAATTTCAAAATAAAAATAATTAAAAAAACTAACCATCGGTGGTTGATTTGGTTGATTTTCATTTTCTGATCGTGAATGATTGTGAGGGTGGCTTTGAGAGATGGAGATAGACGGATTTCGCCGGAGATGGGGACAGATTTCGTCGGAGATGGGGACGGATGTCGCCGTAGAGAGTGAGAGATGGAGATGGGATTGAGTTATGATTTAGGGTTTTAGGTTAAGAGTTGCGATTACGGGATATATTAGTATTCGTGTTTGGAATTTGAAAATAAAATACGTGTTGCGATACTAATGGTGCTTTGAAAATCGCATTGCAATTTTGTATTATCGTAATGAGATAGTCAGAATCGCGTCGCGTTGCGATAGTCAGAATCGCATTGCGATTTACATCTGCGATAGTCAAAATCGCGTTGCGAATCTAGAAACTGATTTGCGATACTGGAGATCGCGTTGCAATTTAGAGATCGCATTGCGATTTTGTTAGTCATTTTGGCAAATCGAAAAAAAGTTGGTCAAAATCATATATTATAAGGAATTTTTGGTCACTGAGGTTATTTTCTCAAAAATAAATTAGGGTTCATCGAAGGATCTTGTCAGAAGGAGATTTCAATGGGCAGCTCTAGAGTCAGTGGGATAGGTACAATGCAATTGTCCTTTCATGGATTTTGAATACAGTCAGCAAAGATCTCTCTGTCGGGATTGTGTTTGCTACTAGTGTAACGGCTGTTTGGGATGATCTTCATGAACGCTTCAAAAAAGTTGATGGTGCTCGAATTTTCTTTATGAATCGGGAGGTTGTTACTAGGGCTGTAAATGAGACGAAATAGATCGCGAGCTACTCGAGATCGACTCGGTCAAGGCTCGATAAATACTCGGATCGAATGAACTCGACTCGAGCTTAAGCTCGACTCAAGTTCTTAATGAGCCGAAACGAGCTACTTGATATTCGACTCGAAAAGCTCATGAGCAACTCGAAAAAATGTTATATTATAATTTTAGATTTTTTAAAATTACATTATTAAAAATACACTATTGATAATTATAAAATTTTAAAAATATATTAAAAATTCTATGATACAACTACCCTCAAAATTTAATTAATGTCTTTGCAATTAGTCTTAAACCCTAAACCATAAAAAATAAATCTTAAATCATAAACTCTAAATCATAAACCCTAAATCATACTTACCTCATAAATCAATACCAAGTCGATTAATTAATGTCTAAACCTTAAACCCTAAAACATAAACCATAAACCCTAAATCCGATTATGTGATAGGGGATAAATTATGCACATGAAGGTAACATATAAATTATGCAAAATGATGTTATGTGACTCCTAAATAAATCAATCGCATACTTATACATAAACACATCAACATGCAAAATAAATATACCGATTGAAAGATAAAAGCTATGATCAATAAGAAATAAGCAGTTAAAATAAAGTTGTCTGGATTGAAAGTTTTTTTTTTTGAAATGAAGGTGATAATGAGCTTACATTATCATGTAACCATTTGAGAAGTCACTAAATTATTAGTGATACGAGTATGAGATATATATATATATATATATATATATATATATATATATATATATATATATATATATATTAAAATCGATAAAAATACAAAATATTATTATTTTATTTTTTCTAGTTTGACACTAAATATTATTACTATTCAAGTAGTCACACGTAAGGATTATCGGGTTAGTCGACGGTTACCTCATACACCCTCACACAATTATCAGCCCCACAAGAAGCAAGCTGGAGGCTTCTGCGATTTTCATTCTTCTCACGGTTCTTCCACGCCAAACGGTTAACTGCAGAAACATGGCACATGAAAGGATCGAGCCGGATGATCGGAGCAGCGGTCACACTTGGCGTTGAAATGTTGTCATCGCCTCTTTCGACATGAAGGCTCCAAATTTCAAGGAGTCCAGTTTCTATTCCAACTGCAAGAAGACTGTGATTTCTTTGTCGGTCGAGACCAACCCAAGACAGGGCATAGACGCTGCTGTTGAACGGCGGTAAAGTCAGAAGCTGTTGAACTGTATATGTTTTCTCCACCCCCCAAATCTTCACCGTCTGGATTGAAAGATTAGAACCACCATTCTCAACCTGTTGTACGCTACTATGTTTTCTTGGCTCTAGGAGTGTTTGGGTGGTGGGAAAACGTGTGAAAGAGATGGCTTTTTGACGTGAAAAAAACAGGGGAAGAAGGTGAGGAGAAAGTTGTAGAGTTGTGAATTGAAAACAATCCCACATCGGTAGTGAATAGATAGAGAATCTTTGAGTCTACTATAAAAGGCAAGGGATACGCAAGTTTAAAACAATCTTCGAGTTTGAATCTAGCTTAAATTTTTGAGTTTCAATCGAGCTCAAATTTTTGAGCTTCAATCAAGCTTCAATCGAGTTTTAAATGAGTTTGAATTTTGAGTTTTAATTGAGTTTTTGAATATTTTTTAGTTGAGTTTTAATTGAGCTTGGGGCTCGAGTTTTAGTCGACTGACAAAACATGTTAATAATATAAATATACATTTCATTACTAGTCAAAAGAAATGATGATGTCTTAATACTGATATTACAGTTGATCTTCATTAGATGCTTGGGAGGCTCCTCAGAAAACGTATGAATCTTAATCGGAATCTACGCATGAAAATCATCACGCGCTAAGTATAATTTAGTGAGACAATAATACTAAATGTGAGAACAAATAAATACAATATCAAAATATATAAAATCATTAAAAATAAAACATACTGAATTTTCATAATGTTCAAACCAGATATCTCATTCTGAACTTTATCAGAAACCTGAAAAGATCATATAATGATTTTTTCACAAAATCATATTAAATCAGATCAGACAAAATGATTAGTCAACATTCCTTTATAGTCAAATACTTTTCAGAACTTTTATATTTCATTTTATAGCCCAAAGTATATTTAAGAGAATATAAGGTGTGGGAGTCAGACGAGTGTGCGCAATACATATCTCAGATCATCAGAATCAGAATAGATAAGCACACATAGTGCTATCACATCGAAAATCACCATATTCACACAAAGTGCATTCATATCGGAATATATATACTAGTGTACACTCCGGTACACCACAATATATCATAATCAAAACAGATAATCACTCTACCTCATGGCATGCCAATTGTACCTTAGACTCTCAATATAATATATAGTGGGCTTTTAGTTCATTTCGAAATCATATCAGGATCAGAAATATATTTAATTCACATTCGTGAAACATAACATGACAGTTCATACTCAAAATCATTCAATAAACTTATTAAAATATTACGGATATATTTCCAAAATCAAAACATAATTCATATCTTTGAAAATAAACGAGCTTGACTTATCACAAGTCGTCCTCAATCATAATAATTAAATAAATAAACTGCACTCACATTTGCCTCACTACAGAACTTGTATACAATACTAAATTATAACACAAAATGTTAGAACTACATATTAGTATCGTACTAGCATAAGCTGATTTTAACATTTGAAAATCTATAAAATAAAAATCGAGATTAAATCGATATCAACTAAATCACATTTCTATTATAATTTCCAACTTCTCAAAATACTCATCCAATTCCATGAATATTTATTTTCATCCTTAACCGAAGATCTTTGCTAATTTACACAAATAATCCACAAATTATAAATTCTTTTTAGAATTCACCTTCACCTTTCCATTTAATTCATAATGGTCCTTCACCATTATGATCATTGCACATAAATTACTAAAATTCCAACACTTAAATAAAAATACCGAAATCAATACTTCAATATTCAAAACATTATAAATTTCAACCCAAACTTTCCTAAACTTTCGATTTTCATCACCTAGCTTTATAAATTTGTAACTCAACCCCAACTCAATATTTAATTCAAAATTCAACATACTAATAAATTTTTCAGCATTCAATAATTTACCCAAATAATACCTCTACATTTAATAATTTGTAAACAAGTCCCCATAGTTTTGGGACCTTTCGAATTCCACTACTACTTTTACCAAATTTGCAAATTTGGTTCCAAACAACTTTCCAACTTAATTTCCAGCATAATAAATATCAAAAATCAACATTTAATCCCTCAAATATTACATTCTTAGAATAATATCCCACAATTTCAAGAACTTGTAAACTAGTCCTTTTTACACTTTCAAGGTTCCAAATTGATCCAAATCAATCTCCAAATCACATGGAATACTTCTAATATCATTTCTAATCCATAGGAAATTTTTCAACATTTTCCCCAATTTTCTTCCCTATGGCCGAATGCTTTATATCGCCTAGAGGAACTTTTAGTTCAATTTCAAGCATGAATTCAACCTCATATGATTAAATTCATGCATTTCCCATCATCACAACATCAAATTAAATCAAAATCCTAACACTTCCATAAACCCTGATTAAGCTAAACTTTATATATGCATGTACAATTAATTTTAATCATCATACATGCTTTAAAAATAATCACCAACATCAAAAACATAAAAATCCTTCATCAATTCTTCAAAATCACTAAACCCTTCATCTCATCACATAATCATCTTCACTATGAAATATTGGTACCAAATGATAGAGAATTTCATGTAGATTAATTCTCTATCTAATAGCTAAATCCAAAAATCAAGTATATTGCTTCAAAAATAAAAAATAAAAATCTTACCTAGGGAGGGCTTGAAGTTTCAGCCTTGAAGAAGAAAGAACCTAAAATTTTGCTAATTATCTTGATTATTCTAGTATTTAAAAGATAAGACATTTGACATTTATTTAACTAATTGAATTTAAAATTCAATTAATGAGAAATCTAAAAAATACCCTTAATAAATCTTGAAAATTACCAAATTCCATTGTCATATCATCCATTAAAATATTCCTTGGTCAAATATGAATCAACTTAAATTTGACTTTCGAATTTTGCATGCAATTTTCAAAAATTACATTTTAGTCATTAAAATTCCACTGTTCGTCAAATGTAAAAAATTGAATTGTTCTGAGCCAAATTTATTTGATCTAAAATATGAAAATAATATTTCCAATCATTTCCTAACATCCTTCAAATTTTCGTAAAATTTTAGTTCGATTCGATTATCTGATTTCAATACCGAACTTTACCAATTTATAGCTTTTTACACAAATTCCGTATAAAAAAATATGTTTCTCACTAAAATCTCTATTTTAATCTAAAATGTTTATTTACATGTTAAAATATATAACTTTTAAAAATTACAATTTCAGTCCCTAAATGTTTCAAAGTTTATACTTTAGCTACTAAGCTTTCAAAACTTATGTTTTAGTCACTAGATAAAATTTGGGGTATTACAATTCCTCCCCTTAAAGAAAATTCTTCCTCAAATTTTCCATACGTATCTATATACCTGCATTAAATAGATGAGCAAACTTTTTCTTCATATCTTATTCTCGTTCCAAAAATCGTTGTATGATTTGAAGCAAGCTTCAAGACATGGAATGCAAAGCTGACAAATGCTTTGTTAAAAGCTGGTTATGTTCAGAGCAGGTATGACTATTCTCTAATCACGAAAAGGGATAATGATAAATAGTGATTTTGCTCATATATGTTGATGATCTCTTGATATTGACAATGATGTGGAAATGATAGAAGATCTAAAAGCTATTTTAAATCAGAATTTCAAGATGAAGGATTTGGGTGACCCAAATTTTTTTCTTGGAATTCAGGTAATGAGGTCGAAGGAGGGAATTCTATTGAGCCTAAGAAAGTATGCTCTGGAACTTATGAATGATACTAGTATGAGAGGAGCAAAATTAGCCTTAACACCCTTGGAGCAAAATTTGAAGTTAACCTCCAGTGAATATGTTGAGGGAAAGTCTCAAAATATAGAAGATAAAGTGGTGTTTCAGATGCTTATCGGAAAATTGATATATTAACTCACACACAACCTTACACCACTTATATTGTGCATCATCTCAGTCAAATCATGCAACAACCAAAACAAACACACATGGAGGCAGCAATGAGGATTGTGAGGTATATCAAACAAAGTCCTGGTCAAGGTTTATTGTTTAAGGCTGCGAATAAAAAACAGATTGTTGCCTATTGTGACTTTTATTGGGTGTCGTGTCCCATAACAAGAAGGTCTGTTACTAGTTTTTGTTTGAAGCTTGGAGACTCCCTAATTTCTTGGAAGTCTAAGAAGGAGAATACCATAGCAAGGTCCTCAGCAGAGGCAGAGTACAGGGGAATGGTTGCTGCAACTGCAGAATTGGTATGGCTGTATGGTTTGCTAAATGAGGTTGGACTTGGTGATTTAAGGCCGATAAACTGTTTTGTTATAGCAAAACCGTGCTTCAAATTGAAGCAAATCCAATCTTTCACGAACAAACCAAGCATATCGAGATCAACTGTCATTTTGTTCGAGAAAATATACGGGAATGCTTGATACAAACAGAGCATATATCTTCAACATAACAAATAGCTAATATTATGACCAAAGCTCTAGGGTCGCAGCAACATACTTATCTATGCTCCAAGTTGGGGGTTAAGAATGTTTTCCACCCACCAACTTGAGGGGGAGTGCAGAAGTTAGTAACTGATTAGTTTGTTGGTTTGTTACATATTGTTAGAGGTAGTTAGTTCGGTGTAAAAGCAGTTTAGCTCTTATGTATATATACACATTGTATTACTCTTTGATAATGTATCTTGAAGGAAAATTCTTTAATATTCTAGTCCATTTACTTTAACAACCTTTTCATCACACCACCCATGTTGACAAACACGTTGATTCTCTCTGTATTTGTATGAAAGCTTATAATTCCTTGGGGTGTCTAAACTAATGTCGGTTAAAATAATAAATGATATATATATATATATGTGTGTGTAATCGTATGACTTTAAAGCCTTTTAATGCATGTTAATATATGTTTAAGGCTTTAATTTCAATGAGTTTAATGGCATCCTTTAATGCAATTTATAATGCATTCATGGTCTTTTATGATGTATTTTATAATGGTTAATTCATTTATGAAAAATTAAGGTTATCATTAGAACTGATTAACGCTTTTAATGTGTGACGATCTTAGTGGAAAATTAATAAATTAAAGAGACTTTCTCAACTTAAAATGATTAATACCGCATTAACCAAACGACTCTAATAGTTAATGAGACGGTTGTTATCCTTAAATATTTCAAGTTTTTACACCAACGATTGAAGAATATTTAAACATTTATTATTAGATGGTTGAGAGTATTTAGTATCATTCTTGTTTAAGCAGCCGGTAGCTCCTCAAATCGGTTTGACCTCTCCACAAACAACAAAGCCTCTAACTCGGTGGTCGCTGGAAGAGCTGGAGACTGAAAAAGGGAGACCCCACACAAGTTTTGCCAAGCAATTAGCAACCTTGTTTCCCTCTCGCGACACGAACAGAATTCTCCTGCCCCTTTATTGTGCCCCTAACAATGCCCCATCAATAATATCAAGGCACGTGGATTGCTTTCTTTTTTTCTTAAGTGCCGTTATTTTATTTTCTTTTTTTAAGTGCCGTTATTTCATTTTTCCCCTTAAGACATAAAGATATATAATTTTTATAATAATTTAAAGAGAAAATCGCCTCAGTGACCAAAAATACCTTATAATATACGATTTTAACCAACTTTTTTTGGATTTGCCAAAATGACCAATAAAATCGCAACGCGATATCAAAATCGCAACGCGATTTAGAAAATCGCAACGTTAAAAAGAAAATCGCAACGGTCAAAAGAAAATCGCAACGCGAGCTTCCAAGTTCGCAACGCGATTTAGAAGAAAATCGCACAACGCGATTTAGAAGAAAATCGCAATGCGATTGATAGAATCGCAATGCGATTTATATAATCGCAATGCGATTGAGAGAGTCGCAACGCGACTGAGAGAATCGCAATGCGATTTATAGAATCGCAACGTTGAAAATAAAATCGCAACGGTCAAAAGAATAGTTAAAAAAATTTTGTTTCTTAAGAATTTTCTCTAAAAAGATAGTATCCGCGCGGACGTGTCGAAGACACGTATTACCACGACCACGACCACGACCACGACCACGACCACGACCACGACCACGACCACGACCACGACCCGAGACGAGACGGCGGCGGCGGCGGTGCGCGAGAGTCCCCCTTGTCCTCTTTCACTCAACAAGGAAGTACAAAATACAAGCCTTAAATATAATTCCCAATAGTGTTTCCAATACTATGTGGGATTGAGCATTACCAACACTTGTTCCCAATATCATTATTCTTCATAAGTTATCATCCATTACAATATGAATTATCGATAATAAATTAATTCATTTTAATAAGTATTTAAAATTATAACTTGATAAATACATGAAATAATTCTATTATTAAATAAAAAATATATTTTTTATATTAAAATTATTGAGATAGATATTTACTATAAAAGTAAAAGATTTTTTTTTCATGTACAACCTCTATGTGAATTAGTTTCACAATAAGGTATCGGTTATGCATTGGATTCTTTCGTATTAGATGGTCTTTAATAAGATCATCATCATCATTCTTTTGTTCAACAATACCATATATTAATGAGGTATATTGGTTCATTAACACGACTAATTCATATTGTAATGGATGATAACTTATGAAGAATAATGATATTTGGAACAAGTGTTGGTAATGCTCAATCCCACATAGTATTGGAAATACTATTGGGAATGGTATTTAAGGCTTGTATTTTGCACTTCCTTGTTGAGTGAAAGAGGACAAGGGGGACTCTCGCGCGCCGCCGCCGCCGTCTCGTCTCGGGTCGGGTCGTGGTCGTGGTCGTGGTCGTGGTCGTGGTCGTGGTCGTGGTCGTGGTCGTGGTCGTGGTCGTGGTCGTGGTCGTGGTCGTGGTAATACGTGTCTTCGACACGTCCGCGCGGATACTATCTTTTTAGAGAAAATTCTTAAGAAACAAAATTTTTTTAACTATTCTTTTGACCGTTGCGATTTTCTTTTTAGCGTTGCGATTCTCTCAATCGCGTTGCGATTCTCTCAATCGCGTTGCGATTCTATAAATCGCATTGCGATTCTCTCAATCGCATTGCGATTCTATCAATCGCATTGCGATTTTCTTCTAAATCGCGTTGCGAACTTGGAAGCTCGCGTTGCGATTTTCTTTTGACCGTTGCGATTTTCTTTTTAACGTTGCGATTTTCTAAATCGCGTTGCGATTTTGATATCGCGTTGCGATTTTATTGGTCATTTTGGCAAATCCAAAAAAAGTTGGTTAAAATCGTATATTATAAGGTATTTTTGGTCACTGAGGCGATTCTCTCTAATTTAAATGTATGGATCAAAATATTATTTAATTAGAAAATAATTAAAAGTAGCTTAAATACTAATTTCAAATATCGTATACTAATTTAAAAAATTATCTTTTTAAAGATCATTGATATTATGAGAGGAAATTAAGATTTATTATTTATCTAAAATAATCTGATAAACAAAAAAAATTAAGAAAGTAATCTATTGTAGTTATTTAGGACAAGAAATATCTAAATAACATGAACATGTATATAAAGTGTAATATGATATTTTTAATTATTTTGAAGGAATTAAAAATAATTTCAAACACTTCTTGTTCATGTTCTAAACAACACGAATAAAAATATAAAGTGTAATAAGTTACTTTTGAATATTTTTTGTTGATCATATTATTTTAATCAATTCATAAATTTTAACATGAATAAAGATCATTTAAAATTATTTTTAACTCCTTTAAAATTTATTAAAAGATAAATCTTGAATTTATTCTTCTAATATTGATGGTATTTGAAAGAACGCCATTTCATTAGGTATTCAATAAATTTTAGAGGCATTAAAAATAATTTCAGATATTTTTAATGCCAACTAATCAATACCCGAAGATCCGAGCACCGAAACTTTAGGAACCCGAAAACTCAACACCCGGAATATCATATACCCGAAATCTCGGGTAGCCGAATTTAAAACTCCTACCAAACAAGACATATACAATAATTTATCTTTTTCCAATAATAATTATATAAATCAATGTTATTAAAATCGGATCAGATCGGTCGGTTCGACCGGTTGAATCGTGAATCGGTGTCCTGTTCGGTCTGGTTAACTCTCAAAACCGGATTAGCACAGAATCGATAAAGAACCAGAAGAACCGGCTGAAAACCGGGGTGAACCGACTGAAAACTGGCAAAACCGGTTTGAACCGCCGGTTCACTTTTTTTCTTAAAAAAAATTAAACCAAACAACGTCGTTTGTTCAACGAGCCGAGTCAAATTCGAGTATTGCTAAGCTCGACTCGAACTCAAAACTTTAAAAGTAAGCTCAACTCGACTCAAAAACTCACGAGCTAAAAATTATCAACTCGAAATATAATATTAAAACTTGAAATCGAAAAGGCTCGAACTCAGAAATATAATTATATTGAAACCTCAATTTTATTGTAGACACCTATTTTCTTAAAAGATATAACTAGCAAGAGTTTCTCTCCTTCCACCACCATATATTTTAAATCAACAACTATACCAACAAACGTGCAACAACCGGGCAATGAGTCTAGTTACATTAGGATTCTATTGTTGATAGGATTCTAAGAATAGTTAGGTTTTTTTTCACTATAAATACATGTAATCCTCCCCATTTGTAAGACACGGATTGTGATACGAAATACAAGCAGAAATTACGAGCAATCTTAGAGTGAAATTAGAGTTTTTTTTTCTTGCAAATTTTCGAAGAGAAATACAAGGTAAATATAGTATCTTTTTCGAGTTTATGCTTGCATGCTTGTGTCTTGTTACATTTTGTATTCGAAAAACACCAAAGAAAACGATTTTTCTTTTCTTTTTCTTTTTTTTGCCGATGAACAGGGGCATTTTTCGGGATCTATTTTTATATATCTAGCCCCAGAGGCTTCTTTTCTTGAGAAAATACTTTGATTTTCGGAATGGGTGTGAAAAATGGGTAATCTCACTCTTGGTCCCCTCTGTTTTTTAAAGTATTTAATTGCCCCCCAAAATCAATGTTTTCTCTTCAAAATTGGACCTTCACGTTTTGATTCTTTCGATTTAGTCACTTTTTGAAATCCAACTTTTTTCCCTCATTTTATTTATTGTATATTTTTTATTATATTTATTTACTTTCAAGTTATTATATATACACATTTTTTATGTTTACTATTATTTTATTATTATTATTTTCTCATGTATATATATATATTCTTTTTTATTTATTTTGTCTTCCTAGTGTTTATTTACACATGTATATATTTTTCTTTTCTTACCCTTTATTTATTTTATTATATTATATATATATATATATATATATATATATATATATATATTTAAGTATACTTTTCTTTTCATTTACAATATTTCTCTATTTTTGTTTCGAATTATTTATATTATATTAAATTTTTTCTTATATATATATATTATGTCATTATTTATATGTATAAGTAGAGATGTATTATTATTATTTAGTTACTACGTATATTTTTTGTTATTATATGTTGTTCTATATGTTTCTATATATATTTCTTATTTTTCTATTATTATTTTTATTTAATACTATGTACATCTTCATTTTTGTTGTGTTTTATCTTTTTTTTTATCTAACGTGTTTCTTGACTTTTCAATGGTGTTTTTTAAAACAATCAGAGGTAAGTAATCAAGGTCAAATTTTACCTTTTAATTTAAACTTACAATTTTCTTAATTTAAAACAACTGGAAATTACGTAGTACCGAAAGGGCGGTTCAAGGGTGCTAATCCTTCCTTGATCGTAACCGACTCCCGAATCCGACATATCTTTGGTAAGACGCAGATCAGGTAAGATATAAGGTATCCGATTAACCTATTTTTTTTAAATAAATAATCGGTGGCGACTCCAATCACATTTTTCAAGTCGAAGCCCAATTCCGGGGCCCAACCGAAAGACGGTTGCGACAGCTTGGCGACTCCGCTGGGGACACAGGTAAGTGAGTCAGGCTAAGGTAATTTCCAGTTGTCTTTTTAATGAAAAAGGTAAGTTTAAATTTTAAGGTAACATTTTGATCCTTATTACTTACATTTGATTATATTTTTTCGAGTAAATAGTTGAACTGACCGTTTTCTAATGATTTCAGCTTCCCGAACTTTTTTCATCTAAAGGCTCTAAACCCGAGCCCCGAACCCTATTTAAGTGAGGGTGAAAGCGATGCATTCGTGTGAATTTATTCACCGCATATGCCTAGCAAGTAGCCTTCGGGATTCATATACCTTATGTCTTCGTGTGAATTTATTCTCCGCATAGACATAAGGGAATGTATCCTCTCGAGTTTAACTTAGTCCACACAAGCCTATGATGGGTTTAGGACTAAGGGTCTGGCAAGCCCAAGGGGGCACCAGCAAGGAGAACTCGGGTACCGTTTTTATAACCTAAACCGGGAGACTTTGAAGAATTAGAGCCTACCCCAGAACCTCATTTCCAAACCTAGGATGTCTGAATTATTTCATGTTTTACTTTCTGTTCAAAGCATGCGAACTAGACAAATATGCGGTTAGGATTTGTTTGAAATTAGCATGCGGGATAGAGATCATGTCCGAGTAGGAATACTAAGCATGTTCGGGTAGATATCATGTGGGGTAGGATTTTTCATTTTTTATTTTGTTTTACTTCACTAATTTTTTCTCTCTCTTTTATTTTATTTCAATCATTTGCATCATTCGAAAGAGGTGTTGATCCACAAAAAACGTGTTTGTTAAACATGAATAATCTGCATTAATGGACAGAGGGGTTGTAATACAAGAGATGAAAATACAGAGGATAGTCTACAGGGCGACTATGTGTCACATTCAATCCAAAAGACGTGGTACCCGCAATCGAAGAATATATCACTTTGCTACATTGTAAAGGACTTCGAATGGATCGGAATTTACACTGAGCACACTAAAGTCAAATTTTTTAGAAGAGTAGGGGCAAGACGAGGAAAAAGTTACTGACCCGGAGATTCCTTTCAAAAAACTATGAGAACAAGATGAATTCCAGAAACAAGTCGATAAGCTTCAGATGGAGGGCTTCAATGGCACTTTTGTTAGAAACAAGCTCGGCAGAAAGTGAAGGTCGGAGATGCAGTCCTTCGAGACCTTTTTTGGGGCAAACAGCTTGTCGCTTGCACATTTTAGCCAAAGGAGCCTGAACGGTTCGACAGGATATTCAACCAGTGACAGACGAATGCAGAAGACTAGTCAACATGTCAGAAGCTGTTAGGATATTTTTGTCTCTTAAAAGATAAAATACTTTTGTCCCCAATAAGGATTATTCATAATAACAGACACATTTTTTGGATCAATGCCTCGAGCATTTCATGCATGATGCATCATGCATTTAGACATATTCTGCATTTTATTATTTTCCTTGCATTCGCATCAACTAACGGAAGAATGTCTCAATAAAGGAATAAATACTGGATACACCGCCTCAAGCGTTGGACACACATCATCCGCATAACATCCGCTTGAAAAAGAAAAGACAAATGGAGGCCAGAATCGCTCAAATCGAGGAGAACATGACAAGACTACAAAAAGAACTGGAAGATAAGATGACTCAAAACAGTCAGAGTATTCTGGAGTCCATCAAGAAAAACCAGGAATCCTTGGTTGACCAAATAGTGGCCAAGTTATCATGTTTACAGCAAGCTAGTGTAGTAGGGGGAAGTCCCTCCGAAGGGGTAACCATATCACCAACCTCACAGGTGATTATGTCACCCGAGATCTTACCCAGACCACAAGAAAATTCTTCTGCTGTCAAAGGAAAAGAATCATCTGCTGTAAAGGTGCAAACTTCCAAAACTAATCCTGATAATCATCCGGGTGATTACAATATCCCGGATTTCAATGAAGATGACAAAGCGAAAAATATGGAAGAGAAAATCAGGATGATAGAAGATCGAATGAAGATGGTCCAAGGGGACCATGATTATTATGAGTGGACGCAAGAGAGTTGAGCCTGGTTCCAGATTTGGTGCTTCCACCAAAGTTTAAAGTTCCTGAGTTTGAGAAGTTCGATGGGAACAGCTGCCCATCAGCCCATATCACTATGTTCTGTCGGAAGATGACAGGATATGGAGGGAATGATCAACTCCTGATCCACTGCTTTCAGGAGAGCCTATCTGGTTCATCTATTCGTTGGTACAATCAGCTCAGCCAAACTCACATCAAGACATGGAAAGATTTAGCCAAGTCTTTCCTAGAACAATATAAACATATCAATGATATGAGACCAGACCGGGTTATGCTGCAAAGCCTGGAAAAGAAGCACAACGAGAGTTTCCGACAATATGCACAGCGATGGAGGGATTTGTCTGTGCAGGTTCATCCACCCTTGGATGAAAAAGAGACTAAAAAGTTGTTTATACAAACCCTGAAGACACCTTACTTCGAACACCTGGTGGCAATTACATATGGAGGTTTCTCAGATCTAGTTATGGCTGGTGAGATGATCGAGCTAGCTATAAAACAAGGAAAAATTGAGGGATATATCAACAATGTCAGCACCTACAACGCCAAAAAAGGTGTTACGATCTCAAGTCCAAAAACTGTTGCAGCTGTACCGTCTAGTACTTCTAAACAAACTTGGAGAGAACCAAGGAAAGAAAAGATTTGCATCAGTCCAATCCCAATGACATATGAGGAATTACTCCTAACGCTAGTTGAGAAGAATCTTGTGACTCCAGTTCAATCCAAACCTAGAGAGGCCCCATATCCTGAAGGTCATGATATTAATGCCGTATGCAGCTATCATATTGGGAGCTCAGGACACACCACTGAGAATTGTGGGGCATTGAAACGTAAGGTCCAAGATTTGATCAATTCAGGGGCATTCACTTTCAATATGTAATTTGGCATTCTGATCGAGAGTCGGATGGGGCATCCGTCAGGAATTTTATTGCATTATCAATCATATCATCTTGTTTGAACTTGTTTTTCTTTCGTACTTCTTATGCGTAAACATTTTTAAGTCACTTGACGTTTAAACATTTTAAATAAAATGCTTCCTTCTTAGGAAATGATCAAATTTTAATCTTGAATTCTTTGAATATCACCTTAATTAAAAATTGTTTAATAATTGAGGTTGTAAAATCTTTGACAAATGACAAGATTGAACCCGACAAAACAAATACCCCTTGGTCCTAATTTAAAAGATCATCAGATTACATGTTTTTTCTCTTACCGAGCTAAGTTTTCTCTTCTCATGAAGAGTCCATCCAAGGTCTGGCATTCAGACATGCATTAAGAGCGAACAGAATGGGGCAACTAACACATGAGATTGCAAAACTAATTGGTTTATACCTTTGTTTATGACGTTCAGTGATGATAATGATCTTCATAGATGTAATAGTCGAGTAAGCAAATCTAGTTTAGGTCAGTTATTTGGAAATTGAACTCTAAAGATGAGATCCCTTGACTTTCAAAAAACACCTAGACTATAACAGGTTCTTCTTGACAATCTTAAGAAATTAAATCCGTAAAGCTGAGCTATTCCACTAAGGCAATTGGTTATAGAGGAAACTCGAAAGCCCTGGCTTTATGAATAGATTATGTTCAAACTATGACACTGCTCGGACACTTGGCAATTCGGTGTTTGCTCCACTGCTTTTGTCAGGCCAAAGACTTTGTGATGAGACGAACCCTTCAGTGATTTGTCCCTCTAAAGCTGAGCTATTCCACTAAGTCAATTGGTTATAGAGGAAACTCGAAAGCCCTGGCTTTATGAATAGATTACATTCAAACCATGACATTGCTCGGACACTTGGCAATTTGGTGTTTGCTCCACTGCTTTTGTCAGGCCAAAGACTTTGTGATGAGATGAACCCTTTAGTTAAACCTGATAAAAATGATTATAATAATAAGCTGTCCCTCTAAAGCAATTGGTTGAACGCCCCGACTTTATGGATTCGGCTAGCCAGACAATGGCAAAATAAATCAAATTTATAAAAAAGAAATTTTCGGTAATAATAGACTAAGGGAGTTGAGAAACACCTGTTATAGTCAAATTCACACGAGCACTCAAGAATTTCATTTTTAGACCGATATTTCTGCACTACCTTTGTTAGAAGAGCTTACGAAACTTGAACAAATGGAAGATTTCAGATAACTGAAACAGAAGTGTTCTGAAAGGTCTAGTCATTGATTATGCTAGTTGTGTCATTTTGTTCGCCTCCGATCAAAATACCAAATCAAGAAAAAGGGGCATGCCATGATCTTCACGATAACCAAATCGATGAAACAAACCCACCTCTAAACCAACTTTTCGATCTTGATATTTGTCAAAGATTTGCAGCTATCAAAGATTAAAAGAGTGTTTGATTCTTTTGATATCCAATAAACTCATGTTTTATGATTTGCTTCAATTGTGAAACCTAGAAAGAGGTAACATTTTCAAAAAGTTCCTTTTGATATTTTTCAAAATTTTGAAAATTCGAAAGAAGAAAAGCATGTTCAAACAAGATAAGTTCTCTGGAAGCATATCTTGGAATTCAACAAATAATCGCTCCGAAGCTCAAGATCGAAAATGAGGCAAAGGAAACCATTTTTGGGGCAAAATTTGATAGGGGAAGGAAAAATTGTCTTGAGGTCTGCAAGAGTACACCCTGGTGGAAATGAAGACAAACTGAGTCAGAGATAGAATGAAGACTACACAAGGAACCATTCCCCTCACATCTCAACATATACATCAGCATGTACATACATGATATATGAAATTTGCATCTTTGCATTCATAATCATGACCAATAAAAACCTTGATTTTGTTTTCCTCTCTTGAGGGCAAATTCAACAGTAAATAAATTTCATCTTGGCATACATCAAACATCCATCATCATGATAGTTACATCCTGATACATTTTACAGATCTTTCAGGAGAAGATGGGATTGTCTTGCTTAAGACAGTCTCATTTAATGCAGATGATTATCTCACTTGAGATTGTTTTTCTTAGAACATACTTTGTCTCACTTAAGACTGTTTTACTCGAAAGAATATTTATTTCCCTCAAGATTGTTTTTCTTAAAACAAGATTTTATCTCGCTTGAGATAGTTTCCCTCGAAACAGAAAGTTTTGTCTCACTTGAGACAGTTTCTCTTTAAACATAAACATTGAAAACATTTCCCTTGAAATGAATTTTGTCTCTCTTGAGATAGTTTCCCTTGAAACAAAATTTTGTCTCCCTTGAGATAGTTTCTCTTGAAACATAAACATTGAAAACATTTCCCTTGGAACAAAATTTTGTCTCCCTTGAGACAGTTTCTCTTGAAACATAAACATTGAAAGCATTTCCCTTGAAATAAATTGTCTCTCTTGAGATAGTTTCCCTTGAAACAAAATTTTGTCTCCCTTGAGACAATTTCTCTTGAAACATAAACATTGAAAACATTTCCCTTGAAATGAATTTTGTCTCTCTTGAGATAGTTTCCCTTGAAACAAATTTTGTCTCATTTGAGACAGTTTCTATTGAAACATAAACTTTGAAAATAGTTTCCCTTGAAACAAAATCTTTGAATATGTTTTACATTAAACAAATTTTGTCTCTCTTGAGACAGTTTCTCTTGAAACAAATTTTGTCTCTCTTAAGACATGTTTTTCTTAAAACAAAATTTTGTCTCCCTTGAGACAGTTTCTCTTGAAACATCAATCCTTGAATATGTTTTTTGTGTCACCCTTGATACAGTTTCTCTTGAAACACAAAAAGAAACCTTTGAAATTGTTTCTCTTGAAACACAAAAAAACCTTTGAAAATGTTTCTCTTGAAACACAAAACCTTTGAGATTGTTTCCCTTGAAACAAATTTCGTCTCCCTTGAGACAGTTTCTCTTAAAACACAAAATCTTTGAGTTTATTTCCCTTAAAACAAAATTTTGTCTCCCTTGAGGCCGTTTCTCATGAAACAACATATATCTTTAAGATCGTTTCCCTTGAAACGAATTCTGTCTTTTTAAGACAACTTCTCTTGAAGCATCATTTAAACCGTTACACTCAGCTCAGGCACATACTTGGGATGGTCGAGAAGCATTTCTCAAATCAAAAAATAGAATGTGCACATCAGATTTGAACATTTGAAGAATTCGAGATCAGGGATCAGAACTTGAAGATTCCAGAACTAAGATTCCAGAGAAGCAACCGGAGATCGAGATTTCTCTCCTGAGCCCAAAAAATAACATATGTTGCATATGCATTTTAGGCATACCTAAGAGCATTGCATCCATCTCATCACATATACACATAACTTTTTCAGGTTTTAGCTAGAGCCAATTTCAACTTCACAGCGAAGGATATTGGACTCAAGACAACACAAGTTCAACTTCACAACGAAGGGACGGCTGGTTGTCAAAAAACAATTTCCCAATTTCGGAGCCAATTTCAACTTCACATTGAAGGGCATTGGACTCGAGACAGCACAAGTTCAACTTCACAACGAAGGGACGGCTAACTGTCAACAAAACAATTTCCCAGTTCCAGAACCAACTTCAACTTCACGACAGAAGATATTGGACTCGGAACAGCAGGACCTGCATCGGATTTCAACTTCACGACGAAGGATATCCAATTCTCAGGCTCAACTTCACGACGAAGGGGCCCTATACGATTTCAAATTCACGAATAGATGGACACAACTTCATCTGTAACACCACAACACCAAAGTCTTCAAGACGAGTTTCATCTTCACAACGAAGTATCTTTGGCTAGAAGACAATCCATGAGCTACTTCCAGTACTCTGAGTTCGATTTCAACTTCACGACGAAGGATTTCAGGCTCAGAATTTTCCAGTTTTGACTCAATCGCACGACAAGGGGGTCATTTCATATTGACAAATCATTTCAAGATGGATTCGACTTCGCGACGGAGGAGCCATCCGCAACTCAATTCGACATGGAGTTATTCTTCGACTCCACTGAACGAAAATTTGTGTCTTTTTATCTTTGTCCTATTTTTCGTTCCACGAAAAAGGACAAAGAGGGGCAGCTGTAGACACCTATTTTCTTAAAAGATATAACTAGCAAGAGTTTCTCTCCTAAGGGGACTCTTCCACCACCATATCTTTTAAATCAACAACTACACCAACAAACGTGCAACAACCGGGCAATGAGTCTAGTTACATTAGGATTCTATTGTTGATAGGATTCTAAGAATAGTTAGGTTTTTTTTCACTATAAATACATGTAATCCTCTCCATTTGTAAGACACGGATTGTGATACGAAATACAAGCAGAAATTACGAGCAATCTTAGAGTGAAATTAGAGTTTTTTTTTCTTGCAAATTTTCGAAGAGAAATACAAGGTAAATATAGTATCTTTTTCGAGTTTATGCTTGCATGCTTGTGTCTTGTTACATTTTGTATTCGAAAAACACCAAAGAAAACGATTTTTCTTTTCTTTTCTTTTTTTGCCGATGAACAGGGGCATTTTTCGGGATCTATTTTTATAGATCTAGCCCCAGAGGCTTCTTTTCTTGAGAAAATACTTTGATTTTCGGAATGGGTGTGAAAAAGGGTAATCTCACTCTTGGTCCCCCTCTGTTTTTTAAAGTATTTAATTACCCCCAAAATCAATGTTTTCTCTTCAAAATTGGACCTTCACGTTTCGTTTCTTTCGATTTAGTCACTTTTTGAAATCCAACTTTTTTCCCTCATTTTATTTATTGTATATTTTTTATTATATTTATTTACTTTCAAGTTATTATATATACACATTTTTTATGTTTACTATTATTTTATTATTATTATTTTCTCATGTATATATATATATTCTTTTTTATTTATTTTGTCTTCCTAGTGTTTATTTACACATGTATATATATATTTTTCTTTTCTTACCTTTATTTTATTAATATTAATATTAGTATATATATATATATATATATATTTAAGTATACTTTTCTTTTCATTTACAATATTTTTCTATTTTTGTTTCGAATTATTTATATTATATTAAATTTTTTCTTATATATATATATTATGTCATTATTTATATGTATAAGTAGAGATGTATTATTATTATTTAGTTACTACGTATATTTTTTGTTATTATATTTGTTCTATATGTTTCTATATATATTCTTATTTTTCTATTATTTTTATTTAATACTATGTACATCTTCATTTTGTTGTGTTTTATCTTTTTTTTTTATCTAACGTGTTTCTTGACTTTTCAAGGGTATTTTTTAAAACAATCAGAGGTAAGTAATCAAGGTCAAATTTTACCTTTTAATTTAAACTTACAATTTTCTTAATTTAAAACAACTGGAAATTACGTAATACCGAAAGGGCGGTTCAAGGGTGATAATCATTCCTTGATCGTAACCGACTCCCGAATCCGATATATCTTTGGTAAGACGCAGATCAGGTAAGATATAAGGTATCCGATTAACCTATTTTTTTTTTAAAATAAATAATCGGTGGCGACTCCAATCACATTTTTCAAGTCGAAGCCCAATTCCGGGGCCCAACCGAAAGACGGTTGCGACAGTTATATAATTATATTTATTATTTAATATGTTTTACCTTAAATATTATGTTGTAGTTGATTTGAATCATTTTGTTTCACTTGATTTTATGGTTTTTCATTTATACATGTTATGACTTGTGATATTTTTATACCTTTTAATATTATAAACTTTAAAAAGTGTTAAATATATATTAATATTGTTTTGAATATTATGTAAAAATTAAAAAAATATTATAAACAAAGAGTGCTCAGCCATGATAAAGACACGCCTAGAGGTACACCCACCGTTCACAAAACCTTTTAAAACCCCACGTAAATCACCACGTGTCATCCAATCCAACCCTGTATTGAATTCATCAATTCGAGAAAAATGAAAAGGAAAAAAAATCACCAACACTACACCGGCTAAATTACATAACTGACACCGTTTGTTTTTAATTTTACCTTTCTAACATCGTTTGACCAATATTTCCAAAACTAGCACCCTTTCTGCTGAGTTGGCAAAGGCGCGTCCCCGGGGACGCGCTTTACCCGTGTTTTCGCTGAGTTGGATGCCACGTGTGAAAGGCGCGTCCCCGGGGACGCGCCTTTGCCATATCAGCATACACGTGTGGAAAGCGCATCCCCGGGGACGCGCCTTCCATTAAATGTCATAAATGCCCCCATCTGTTTTTCCTAACTACCCCTCCTCCTCCCTATATAAACCCCCTCAACCCTCACTCATTCTTCACACCAAAATCATCTTCTCCTCTCTTATATAACTCAAATTCTCCAACTATTTGAGTTTTAAATTTGTTATTAGTGGTAATAAATTTATTTTTATGTTAGTATTTTTTTAAATAGTTATTATTTTTATATTAATATATTTATGTAAATATTATTTTTTTATTAAAATAATATTTATATAATTATTATTTATTTAGAATTATTAATTTTTTTGCTAATTATATTGTTTTGTCTACAGTTATAATGGAAAACGAAATGCTGTTGCGATTGGATATTGATCATATCTCCAGACATTTTAGCGATATGGTAATATTTTTTATAATTAATGTTAATATTTAAATTTATTTTTATTTTAAAGTTATTATGAATTTATATTAATTTTTATTTTTTATAATATATTATTTAGGATGCTGATCGTATTTTAGAAACTTTTATTAAAAATCCACGTATACCGACACCGGAACGTATTTTGCCATATTTGGCTTCTGCCGGGTTCGGGTATATTGCAACAATTATAGGCGGTTGCAAACTCGAACCTGTCCTAATTTCTGCACTGATTGAGAGGTGGAGGCCCGAGACACACTTTTCACCTTCCATGTGGAGAGGCAACAATTACATTGGAGGATGTCTCTATGCATCTGGGGCTTCCCGTCGACGGAAATATGATGTGTGGTATGGCGGATGGTGATTGGCAATCAATGTGCATTGATTATCTTGGAGCTGCTCCGCCAGAGTTTAATGGAGGTAGAATAGCTTTATCTTGGTTGAAAGCTAATTTTGAGGTTTTAAATGAAAATGCTTCAGAGGATCAAGCAAAGGCATGTGCTCGGGCATATATTCTACGAATAATTGGGGAATATTGATGCCCGACAAATCTCGCAACCAGGTGCATTGTATGTGGTTGCGGCATCTGATCGATTTTGATGAAGCTGGAAGATATAGTTGGGGTGCTGCAGTTTTGGCATTTCTCTTTAGAGAAATGTGTCGGGCGACGAATTATAAGAAAACTGCTATCGGTGGATGTCTTCTGCTTCTACAATCATGGGCGTGGTTCCGCATGCCTTTCTTATGCCCGATCGTGAATGAACCATACGTATTCCCCTTATTGTTGAGGTAATTTTGAACTAAATTTGATTTAAATATTTTCAATTAAAAGGGTGATATTTAGTTTATATTATATTTCATAGGTGGTCGATGAAAAGAAAGGACCATAAAAGTATACCTACTGGGTTAGAGGAAATTCGTTTACTTATTGATACGAAAGCTGGGTCTGAGGTATGTTTTTAAATTTGTTTAATTATTAATATTTTAATTTAAAATGTTAGATATAATTAGAATATTTTATTTATTTGAATTGTATATTTATATTTCAGTTTCAGTGGATACCTTATGCGAGCGATGAAGTGAAAGCTTGCATCCCACCCCACCTTAGTGGGTCATTAGAGGTATGGATATCGGTTATACCTCTTATATGTTATGCTATTATTGAGTGGAATCCAGTTGATCGCGTGCTCCGCCAGTATGGTTGTACGCAATATATTCCTGGAGCTCCTAGAAATTTAGACGACGTGCATAACATAGATAGACGGGGAAAGAAAGATGTTAACTGGGTGGTGAGACACAGAGATTGGATTGCGCTTTGGGAGAACCGATATACACTGTTGGCCCCTCGACAATATTACGCTGAAACTGGTCATATGGTTACGGATAACTATATGGACTGGTTTAATGAAAATGGGAAGCCGTTTCTATATTCCCGGGAACGCGCATTCATATGAATAGTGAAATAATAGGTACTGATATATCTAGTGTCTCCGAGGGACATGAGTGACATAATAGGGCAATGATAACATATTCTCTGACGAAATAATGGAATGCGCGCCCCCGGGAACGCGCCTTCAAATGAATAGTGAAATAATAGGTACTGATATATCTAGTGTCCCCGAGGGACATGAGTGACATAATAGGGCAATGATAACATATTCTCTGACGAAATAATGGAAGGCGCGCCCCCGGGAACGCGCCTTCATATGAATAGTGAAATAATAGGTACTGATATATCTAGTGTCCCCGAGGGACATGAATGACATAATAGGGCAATGATAACATATTCTCTGACGAAATAATGGAAGGCGCGCCCCCGGGAACGCGCCTTCATGTGAATAGTGAAATAATAGGTACTGATATATCTAGTGTCCCCGAGGGACATGAATGACATAATAGGGCAATGATAACATATTCTCTGACGAAATAATGGAAGGCGCGTCCCCGGTAACGCGCCTTCATATGAATAGTGAACCGATTATAGACACTATTATATGCAACGTATTATAAACCTTCAAAACAAACTTCAGTTCACAATCTTTCAAATTCTCAAATTCCCAAACTCTAAATTCTCAAATTCCCTGAAAATGAGTCGTCTTTCTGTTGTTGTTTTGTATGATGGAGAAATTAAGGAAGCTGAAGAGGGGGTTGTTTTTGAGTCAGATCATTATATCCCCTTAACCTTGAAGAGAAACATCACAATTGAGGAGTTAATCACAAAAAATTCGTTAAAGATTCGTGTAGCAGGCCAGAGAAGACTATCTTCACTTCAGTACAGATTTCCTACTGAACTTTTTCCGCTCACGTATACATCATTTCAGCTTTCAAACGATGATGATGTTTCTATGATGGTTGATGCTCATATGGGGAGTTCACAATCTCTTATTGAAATGCATGCCACTTTTATTGAGGTTCGTGCAACTCGTGGTCTCTCATATTCCTCTCACTTTGGCATTGCATATCAAACTGATCAAGTTGATAGCCCGACACAACTGATCTGTAATGATTTCACATCATTAATGGCGGATCCAACGCCATATACCATGCCATCAAGTTCAATAGGAAGGCATTCATCTGCAACTGCTTATGATCTCAACCCACGTGGCTTCACCAATAATCCATATGGCAACATCTCTTCTACTTCAAGGGGCAGACATTCATCTGCCAATGTTTTCGACTTACATATGGAAATGCCAACGAGATGACAGTCTATTCACATCCCACATGATACAATGGCCTCAAGTTCAAGGGGAGGACACGCAAGCGGGAACTTATTTGACCTCAACATTGGATTATCGGAGGAACCCTCATCTCCACCAGAAGAACCTCTTCGGGAGCCAGGTGCAGATGGTTGCTGAAACGGGATTATTCATTGAACCTGACTCACCACAGTTTAACGTACATTCTGATGATGACGAGGATGACGTTCCGATAAATACAACACCAGCCGAACTTCCTGCACATATGTATGAGGCTGATTATGATGCAATGTATGAGCCTGAATTTCCAGATCTTCCTGATGTTGGCAACTATGGACTTCAATCATCAGTCAATGACGGTAATTTACATATTGGAATGGAGTTCGCATCGAAGGAGGAAGCAATGATGGCAATAAAGAGTTACAATATTTGTAACTCAGTTAGTCCCGAGTTGATCGATCTAACACGGAGAAATATGTCTGCTACTGCGTCCAACGTCACAACGGATGTCAATGGATGGTCCGTGTATCAAAGAGGAAGAGGAAGAACAACTTATGGGAACTAACCAGATACAACGGTCCTCATACATGTTGTGCAACACGTATAAACCAGGATCATCCCAACTTGGACTCCAACATTATTTGTCAAGCAATCATGCCCATTGTGAAGCAAAGCTCTCATATAGCTGTTGTAGTGTTGATTTCTGCTATACAGTCACAATATGGGTACACTGTCTCATATAAAAAAGCGTGGTTGGCAAAACAGAATGCCATTTGCAAACTTCATGGCGAATGGGATTCCTCTTACAACGAGCTGCCCAGTTGGTTTCATGTTGTGCAAAGACTTAATCCCGGGACAATTGTTGAGTTCGAAACTCAACATCATTACGTGAATGATCGAATGGTTCGCGATCGCTGCCAATTTTACCGAGTCTTTTGGACTTACCCTCAGTGTATTAATGCAGTCAAGTACTGTAAACCAATTGTCCAAATTGATGGTACTTTCTTGTATGGGAAATACAAGCAAGTTTTATTATTGGTTGTGGTCCAAGATGGAAACCGCAATATTCTTCCTGTTGCGTTTGCCCTCGTTCAAGGAGAAGACACTGAGTCTTGGGCTTTTTTCCTTAAAAATTTACGTTTACATGTTGTCACCAGGGAACGACTATGCATTATTTCAGACCGAGGAGCCGGGATAAAAGCAGCAATGGACTCTTTGGGTACAATGTATAGACCTCCACATGTTCAACATCATTATTGTGTCCGTCATATTGCTGCAAACTATTACGGAAAATACAAGAAGAACGATGAACGTCAGTTAGTCGTGCGGATGGGTATGTTACTTTTTCCCAATTTTTCTATCAATTTCTTATTACTTATTTATACTTCATATTAACTATTACATATTCCTAATGGCTTACGTTACGAACTCTTACCTCAAAGGTTTGAGTCGATGCTACAAGAGCTGTTTGGCAAAAATAAGAAGGGGTGCGAGTACATTATGGACATCAGCAAAGAAATGTGGACAAATGCATATGACGGGGGGTATCGCTATGGTCATATGACAACAAACTTGGCTGAAGCAATAAATTCAACCTTAAAGGGGGCGCGTCATTTACCAGTCACGGCGTTGGTCAAAACGACTTATTTTCGTTTGGGTCAACTCTTTGCAAAACTCGGTGGACAAGCTCTTACTTGGATGCAAAACAGACATATTTACCACCCAAGACTAGTAGCCGATTTACAGAAAAAAAGTGGTTGCATCAAATGGGATGTTAGTTACAAATTTTTCTCGCACCCGTGAATTGTTTCGTGTAACCGAAATGCCACGTCCGCTGCAAGGGATTGAAGCTAACTCTTTCAGAGTTAATCTGCAAGAGAGGTGGTGCGATTGTGGTTTCTTTCAAGCACTCAAATATCCATGCTCTCATGTCATTGCTGCTTGCTCACATTCGCATTTGGACTACAAAAATTATGTTGATCCCGTATACCAACTTTCACAAGTATTCAAGGTATATGAATTTGAGTTTCCGCCCATAGGAAACGAAAGAGACCCAAATGAGATTCAAACTTGGCTTACAATTGTACCAGATCCATTGCTATTGAGGGACTCAAGTCGTCCAAAATCTACTAGAATACATTGTGATATGGATATTCGGGAGAAGTCAACATAACAAAAACGATGTGGGCATTGTAGAAACATCGGGCACAATAGAAAAAAATGTCCAGCTCTGTTATCATCATATAACCGTTAACTCTTATGTAATTAATATTGTATTTAAATGAATGTTTTTATTTCTAATAATTTAATGTTATTGCATTTATATAATTTGTCAATGTATGTACACCTAAATAATTTGCATTTATATACGATGACACATTTCATGTTCTGATTGGAAGATTAAATTTATTAAATTAAATTTTCAATAAGACTAATTTTATAAAATATGTAAGTCTTGAAGATTAAATATGTAATTATACTAATTTATTAACTTATGCATCAATATTTTCGTTAAATATTGATATGAGATGACTAGATTGATAACATTTAAATAATTAACTGATAAAAGTAATAGATCGATAATCAAAATCAAAAATACTCGAAACTTGATAATTCTTACATTATAATCGAAACATTTTACATAATATATTATTAATTTATAATAATAATAAAAATAAACTATTTATTATAAAACAAAATACGTGTCTGCTGAGTTGGTAAAGGCGCGTTCCCGGGGACGCGCCTTTCACACGTGGCATCCAACTCAGCGAAAAACACGGGTAAAGCGCGCCCCGGGGAACGCGCCTTTGCCAACTCAGCAGAAAGGGTTAGTTCTGGAAATATTAGTCAAACGGTGTCAAAAAATAAATTAAAATCAAACGTGTCAGTTAGTAAAAACCCCCCACTGCCACTTGCTATCGCTGTGGATACTCCCTCTTCCCTTCACCAACAACAAGCTCCATGGCCAAACGCCCTTGCCATTCCTCATCTGAAAACCCTAACCTCCCTTCTTGCTTCTCTCAGATGGATCATGTCCTCTCTTTCCTTTCTCTCGCCGATTCCTCCCCTCCTGTTTCCCTCGACCTTTCTTCGACCGCCTCCTCGATTCCACTCCTTCCGACGCCGATCAGGCTCTTCTCATCGATCGCGCTCAAGTATCGGTTCCCTCCTCCTCCGTGCCGCCAATCGCTCCTCTCGTAAACGTGCTTCGCTTCATAATTCCACCGCCTGGGCCCTCTCTCCTGATCTCACCATCAAGGTAAATATCTCCATTCTTCCACATTTTCATCCACTCCGTTGATTTTGTTTTTAAATATTGTTTTGGTAATGATGTTTTTCTTTATTGTAGGTGTTTTCGATGTTAGATTCGCAGAGTCTTTGCCACGCTGCGGCAACGTTGGATGTTTAACAAGTGTGCTATGGATCCATTATGCTATGAGAATATTGACCTTACCACAGTCGTGCCTAAGGTTAATAATGCCGTTGTCTACACCGTGATCCAACGAGCTGGGAAATCGTTCCGGTAAGATTTCCTTTCATTTTTCTTTTTAAACTAAATAATATATTATCTTAAGCCGATGCTTAAGTTGCCTTTCGCATTTTAGAAGTATTATTACCTCTTATCAATTGAAAACTTCATTGATTAGTAACTCAGAAGGTGCTTTCGTGGTTTCCTTTATGTTATATCTATTAGAGAAAGGATTAGTAGGGTTAGTATCCGCTAGTTGATTTATTTGCACGTGGTTGTTTATGTTGTTATGTTTTCTTGCTAATTACTATCTTTTGAATGGTTATTTAGATCGCTTAAACTTGGAATAGTACCAGGCCCAACTTCCTCGCCCGGTTCATGTGAACCATTGGTTTATATCTTCCAGAATTCTGTAGATGTATCTAGCTTTTCATGGAATGAGAAAAAGACCAGGCAAGGGAAGGAATCACTTATTCTTACAAGGACCTGCTTATACCCATTAAGTGTGGACAATGGCACTGCTGGGTATGATTGAATGCATCGATTCCTTGTTTAGAATGTGATTTATTTGATAATTTGTTCTTTTTATTCTTATCATTTGCTATTTTCACATTGTTAGGGCTCTTTTGAGGAGATTGCATCTTTACAATATTGAAAGACTGGACAATACATCACTTTGTATGGCATTAGCTGCCTGCCGTTCATTACTTGATTTAGAAATTGTCGGCCTGTAAGTTTCGCTATCTAAGCTGGTTTTTACATTTCTCCACCCCACCATTTTGCCCTTTCTTTTCTTCTCTGTTGGCTTGAGAATGCATTAAGCTGTTGCATCTGGATGATATAGCTGAATGAGTGAATACTGAATAAAACATTCTTTATTAATTAAAAAAGTAATTATTGTCTGATCATTGAGTTTTGTTAGTTTCAGCACTATTTGGTTTGCAGTTGTTTGTGGTACTCAAGACAATATGGTTTTAGCAGAGTAGCTAATTATGTTTTCTGTTTAACCTTAAAAATTGTTCAATCAACGTCCTTTTTACGCAGTCATGTTGAATTGAGACAAACTTTGATGTCAGTGAGCTCCAATTGTCACTTGATAGAGCGTTATTCTTTGAGTCTTCCAAAACAGGTACAATTTCTCTTCTTGAGTTTCTCTTTTTAACTGCTCTTAACACATCTTCTCAAAGTGTCATGATAATGCAGGGAGGGATGACAGCTTGAAATCGCTAACTTGTGTGGATATTGTGAACAATTGTCCTAATCTTTCTTCTTTATCGCTGAGAGGTTTTAAAATTCATGATTATAAAGTCCGAATTCTTGTTTCGGTAGGTATGCGCTTGTTTCATGTTGTTAAGTTCTGGTTGACATTTAATCTTGATGGTCTGAAGGTATTAGGAAGGATGGGGTTGCTTAAATATCTTAAGTTCTGGTTGAGGCAGTGTTGTAAGCCTGGAAGAGTTGCGATTCTATTAGATTATGTTGCAATGAGCAGCTGTCTTAAATATTAGTTATAAATTTGATCTGAATGAAATTTGAGAAGTTTAGTCCTTCATTTTACTTGCAATTAGCAGTGGTCTCTAAATATCTGTTATAAATTTGACCTCAATGTAAATTGAGAAGTTGTCCTTCATATTACTTGCAGGGATTCCGTAAACTTAAGTATGCCGATTTTCAACATCTTACTCGATCACTGGAACATTTTTGAGGTCTGTTCTGCTCTTTTCAATCATAACTAGGAGAATCCCTTTAAATAATGTTTTTCAACTTATATTTTGTGCGGAATGAGATTTTTACCTGCTTTTAATCAGGAATTTGGGAAGTGTAAGTGGTGGGAATCTACTAGAGGTTTTAATTTTAAGGGACTGCATGCATCTCAAGGAGGTGAGGTCCGAACCCAACCCCCAATCTATTCCCCTCTAGTAAAACTTCCCCTCTGTCTCTGTCTCTATTTCTCCAGTCTGATTTCTGGTGCAGGTCGAAGTTGCTAGGTTCTTGACTGCAATTATTGATGGAGATTTTAAGTTCCTTCAACATCTTGTGAGTGAAATTGACAAGTGATTATCATTTTCATAATCCATGTTTATGCTAGATATGCTTTTGGCCCTGACTACTTCCATCACCTAGGACATATCTAACAGGGAAGGTTTAGCTTCAGAAGGTGATTGGTATCAGAGATCTTACAACTCAAGGTAACTAAATTATTGAGACTGTTAGATATTGCTTTATGTTTTGCGTTAAATATATATTAGGCTCCAAAAGTCGTCCACTATTCTTGGTTTGGTACTTGAAATCTTTTATCAGTTTATCCTTGAATTTGCAAAAAGTTATTGCCCTTAGTTCTCTATTACCCATTATGATGACATGGTCAAATAAGAAAGCACCACGTGCAAAAAACATTTATTATGTTAAAAAACCAAAAATATGTAAATAAATTCCCCCTTTAAATTATCAGATTTTTTAAAAAGAAAAACAGTGTATATGCATTTTGTAATTTTATGAATTTTTAATTATAAAATTACAAAAAAAGTATAAAATTTTTGAGAATTTTCTTATTTTTGACATTTTCTGAATTTCTCTCATTTTTTTACAATATTACTATGTGGCACGTTCTTATTATGCCACGTGGCACTTTCTGGTCACATCATCTTAACGCTAAGGGGTAATGGTGGACTTACAGAATTGACTTTTTGCAACTTCAGGTATGTTTTACTAATATCTTGCCTTGTGTAATCTGCAGCATTATTCCTTTACAGCAGGTTTTGGAAGTAAGACCAAATATTTGTTTGCTGGCTGAGTTTACGTCAGACGGATGGTATGGTCTTCCTTAAACGAATTTAGTGGTTGTCTTCATTGTTCTGAAATAAATATTTTAAGATAACAACTAGAAAGGTGCTGGGAAATGAAATTTGCATTTTTTACTTGAGTTCCTTGTCATTGCAGCTTCATTGACATAGACCACATGTTTGATAGTGATCTTAACAGTGAGGTCAGTCTTCCATCCCAGCTGAGTAGTCATACATCTGATGGTTCATTGCTTATGATCAGAGAGCAGCTACAATAGTGATCAGGGTAGCGGTAATGAGGAGTATCAAGATTCAGGTTTTGTAATTTACGAGGAAAGCTCAGATGAGGTTGATTTTCTGGTTGTCTAGAAGAACTGTCCGGCTAAGCGACGTGCTGTCACTAAATAACTGGTATTGGTGATCCTCCTTTAGATTTTGAAAATGATCAACCTGCTAGCTTATAGCTTGTTTAGCTTTGCCAAATACTTCATATTTCTTTCTTACTACTGAGAACAGTATGATGTTTTCATATTCATGAACAACTGGGAAATGGTAGAGATAGCAACGGTGCAGACTAACTTGCACGACCCCAACCTGACATAGTGGAAGCAAAACCTGACCCCAAAATAAATGGTATACCAAACCCTGAAAGTTAAAAAAAATGGTTCCCCCTGCAACCTGATTTCAAAGAAAAATTTTATTAGATCAGGTCGGAATCTGTCGGTTTAGGGTTTTTTAGAAATGGTCATGCTTGATGCATTAACTCTTTATCTCGAAACTTGGTGCTTGAATCATTATTATTTTTGGCTGGAAACAAGTAGTATGTCAAACTGGAAACTGCTAAATGTTGCCTAAGATTCTGTCTGAATATCTGGGTTTCAAAGAATATGATAACACGTTGATATTGGAAATAGTGGTGTTCTCTGCAAGCCCAATGTTTTGTTTCTCTTTCTAGCGAGGTGTGAATTTTTTGACTGCATAATTTTGAAATCCCACAAATAACAGGAAAGTGGCTTTGGCGAAGGGGTGGATGAATTGAATCGTAAACGGCAGTATAGTATGTCCGCATTGTGTTCCTTTACGATATCCTGATGCTGGTGCGATATCCAAAGGTAAGGTTGCTATGTTGGGAAGGTCCGCGGCCTTTCATATGCTTCACCGAGATTGTTATCATCATAAAAGAAAAAGTTAAAACCTCGGAAGACCTTTTGTTTTCTCCTGTTTCTACCTTCTGCTACTTTTAGAGCAGCTATAACATGAGTGATGAAAGCGGTATGGAGCAGTCCAATCTCAAGCTCTTGATTGTTTGTTGTTTTATTCAATATGGCCTTGGTTTAAATCTTCGTTTTGCCAATTGCCGATAGGAATTTGTAGCTGCCAACCGAAATTGATTCGATGATTCTTGCGATTACTTTTATTTTAGTCAGCCTACATATTAACTTCCTGTCTTGGTCCCCACAATTACCATTATCCCTACCCCTATTAATGTTGGATAAAATGATTTTATTATATATAGCTCTTTTAAAACATTTATTATTTTAAGTGTTTTTTTTGGCACAAGAATATCAGACCTGTTAATGTGGAAGAACTAAATAATATCCAAAATTGTTAAGCAAATCAATTTGAAAAAATAGTAATGACGATGGCTGATGTTAAATTAACATCTTCATTCAAGAAGCCATAAATAAAACATCTACGTTCTATATTCAAATAGAGAATTTGCAAAATTATTGATTCTTGTTCATTCCAAATGTATCTTCAACACCGTTCATCACCCTCTCTCGACGTTCAGCTGTCATCTCCTTGTGAGCCTGACATGAAAATAATGGTTGATAAAGCTCTGAGTGAAGTCCCATAATCATTTTCAGATGAAGACCATCACAACCTCCTTTTTTTAGACAGCAGATATTGGTCACATCATGAATCAACCATATAAGCTATGACAAACAGACTGTACAAGGTAACTATCTCCGTAAAAAAACTATAACCCATAATCATTTTCAGATGAAGATCATTACGACCTCCTATTTTTAGTCAGTAGATATTGGTCACACATCATGAATCAACCAAGCTTTATCTTTGTAGGTTTAATTTCAAAAGATGGTTTATTCTAGTTCAGCTGCAAGAAAATCCAGTGAAAAATTATCTTCAAAAGTAGATGATGATAGTGTGTTGGTTTTGGGGGAGGGGGAGAGAAAAAGTGAAAATAAAACACAATAATTCCGAGCAGAATCAAGAATGAGTATCTTAGGATAATAGAGCAAGATGTACCACCATGTGCTTATCCCCAATGTGGCAACAGCTGTAACCGCAACCGAGTGCAAAATTAGCCAGCTAGCGGCAATCACCAACAATCCAGCAAGGCTAATCGTTCACGGTTGACACCTACCGACCAAAACAAGGAGAGATGCGTAAGTAATGTTCAGACGTAAGCCAATGATAAGAAACATAAAAGATCATATTCTTATTAGGAACACTATACAGCTAGAACGACTAAGTACCACAAAGAACAACCAAGAAAAGCCCAATTTAAAAACAGAAGAATGATAGTTAAAGCAAGTAATACTGAGAGAGCTGGCCAGGAAGCCTTTGTATCCCATTCCCAAACTGAATCGTACTCGAGAGATAGGTCGTTAAGATAACCATACACCGTTTTCGTCCAATAATAGGAAGTCTTTCGGTTGGATACCCACAAAGAACTGTCCTTCGTTTTGAGGATTCGTACGTGTAACCACCATTTTTCATACCCAACAGAACCCTAACCTAATCCTAACCATAGAGATGTCATGATTCAGCCGTCACCGCTGGTCCAAACTTGCTCGACAAAATCCCGGAATATCTAGAGCATTAAAAACGCTCCATCATCAACACAGTAGCACCACAGTAGATCTAAGAATTTATTTAAAGCCTATGTATTTTTTTTCCATGGGTTATAAAAACCCGATTGAAATGCAACACAGAGGAGATTTTGGAGAAATCAAACAAAAAAAACAGAGAAAGTTCTTCCTGGCAGAAAAGGTTCATCCTCTTCGTTCCTTTTATTTTTTTTATGTATGCATGTAGTTTCCATAAAAAGACAGTAAAGAGAAAAGGAGAGAAGAGTGCTTACCTTCCTTGTTGATTTTCTCGACGGAATATAGATGGGTGAGGGCTGGGATTCCGGTTTAGTTTCGTTCGGGTTAGAGCCCAACCATCGATGGAGGTGGTCGGAGCATAGGTAGCCACCGTGAGTTAGGGAGAAGAGGAAAGGGAAATGAAAGTTTGGTTTAGAAATCCACGGGCAAAATGAATCTGGTAAAGGGGAAGAGTTGATATCTTAACATTTTTGAGTAAACCACGCTAAGGTACCTGGACCTTTAACGTATTTTACATTATGGCCACTAGTTTTAGGATTACTCACCTTACTAGTCCTTTAGGTTTAATATGATCAGCGTGTTAGTAACTTTTAGGATAAATAACGCTATAGGTCTCTTACATTTTAGCGTGTTTTGTGATTTATCATCATTTCCTTTTATTTTTTAAGATTTACGAATTAGATGCATGGTTTTGTATTATTTTAATTTAGTATTCTGTTATATGTTTTTTTGTGCGAAATTTGGCTACTGTTATTTTTGATTTTCCATTTTAGTCCTATATTTATGGTTTATTTACTATTCTAGTGCTTCTGTTTTGGTTATTTTCTTGTTTCATGCCATGGTATTTGTTTATTAATGTTTAGGATACTAAGGTTACTATTTATTATTTTTTATCACCATGTAATGAATAGATATAAATGTATATTGTTTATTGGTACCATTAAAGTATGTGTTTTTATATTTATTTTGTTTATATTATTATTATTATATATTACTTTGTATATAATATTATAGCATGATATAGATATTTTATTTTAATTATATTTTAGAATAAATATCATGTTCTATGTTTAATATAATATTTAGAAAATATGTATATATTTATAAAGTAATATAAAGTTAATAATAAATTTAAAATTGTTCTTTTAATCCATGTGCTTTTTTCCCTCTAAGTGCTCAATGTATCATATTTTATTTTGTTTAAAAGCCTCATTAGCATAACTTAACCGATTACATAATTGGATTAAGAGTAGTATTTATGTATTTTAAAATATTAAGAAGGGACAGTCTTAAGACAACTAGATGTCATTTTTCGATATTTTAAAATAAATAAATAAATATTCCCACTAGAAAAACCTAAAAAAATTGGATGCATTGAAAATTAATTACTTTTGAAGGGAAAAGGAAAATATTCACTATTTTAAACTTATCGAGACAATTTGCTAATTTTATTAGAGATTAAGTATCAGCATTATTAAATTATTGAATATCACTTATCTTTTCTAATAATATAATTCACATTAATGAATTTAATTTCTTTCTTTGGTTGAATAAAAATTATTTTAATTTGAATTCTTAGGAAAAATTATTATATTTATTTTATTTCATTTGGAAAGAGAAATATTCGTCCTAAAGTATTTTAGGGAGTATTTTCTCTTTAATTGGAAATAAGAAGAATATTTTATATTTTTCTTTAGAATTTTTTTCCTTAGAATTTTTGTATGGTTGAATTCGGAATAATGAAATCGTAATTTAAATATGTATTTGAACTCTTAGATTTTTATTATTTAGAGACAATATATAATCGATAGGTACCAATTTTGGGCGTTGTGTTTTATTCACTGTATTTTATGGTTCATTTACCAGTGGAATTTAATCATATCATATTTCACTAACATACATTTCCTCTCTTTGATTATTATTTTTGCTAACATATTTTCCTTATCTTGTTGCTTTATTTTGTGCATAAACATGTTAATACCCGAGTTATTTATCAAAATTAGAAGGTTTTTGAAACGACAATATCACACGAAAGGATAAATATTTTATCTGCTTTGACATGTTGGGACGTTATGAGCTCTTTGAAAGTTGTTCTAAGATAATTACCTTGAAATTAACGCATGTTTCATACATATCATGTCATAGAAGGTATTGATCCCCGAGTTAATAGTCGCATTAGAAGGCTTTCAATACGACAATGTCAATTGAAAAGGTAGAATAGAAATGCAAAAACGCATCAATGGTCCATAAGGGTGCTCCAGGAAATATTGAAGAGGCACGTAAAGCTGAAATACATGAAGCTCAAATGATGCAGTAAAACAAGTTTTTCAAGGGCTCTACGACGATGTTGATACAACTAACCGAAAAGAAATAATATGTTTAAAGTCATCAAGTAACAATGATAACCAACACGAGACAGTAGATGATGTCAATCGTATATGGTCGCTCACAAATGCATTTCTAGAAAAGAAGTCGAAACATTGGAATTTTTTCATCAAGCCAAGGATAAAACAAGATTGTTTCCTGCATATTCGATTAAAATTGAAAAAGTCGAGCAATACAACGTGATTTGTAGTTTCCATCTACCTCAGTGTATTGAGACATTGTATATTCTTTGGAAGTTGTTTTATGACAATTACTTTGGAATCAACACTTTCGTTGAATTTGCATTTGCATTTACATCATTACATTTTGCATGCTATTCATTTAAGCATTTTTTATAGTACATATTCGTATTTTATTCATTTCAATTTTTCCACACATAAAAGTTTGGGAGTAATTTATAGAGTATTCCATGGCAGAAATTAAAAATTGGAGTCAACTTGGTCTTTCTACGGAAAGATAAGAGCCATGAATGAGATTTCAACACGTGTTAAAAGAATCGAGAAACTCCAAGAGCAACTTGTAACACCTATTCATACAGAAAGAAGAGAGGCATAGAGGAAGTTCAAATGCCAGTAAAGAAGGCTAGAAAGAACAAGAAGAAAAGAAGAGGATACCTCTCATTCCGATTCAAGGGTCATATTCAGAATTGTTACCATTTCTCTTTGAAAGTGGCCTTCTAACACCTATTCATCTAAAGCCTAATACTTATTTGTGTCCAGATTGACAATGTGTCAAAAATTCATGTAGTTATCATTCTGGAGATTTTAGTCACTCGACGGAAAGTTGTGCGGTTATGAGATTAAAGGTTCAAAACCTCATCACTGAAGGGTTGTTATGCTTTGAAGATGGAAAACATAAACTCCCTAAAAGTTTAAAACTTATCAATGAGGGAGGATCTGCAAGCCAATGTCTCCCACAAGACATTAGTCAAAAGTTGAACCTTCAAAATGAATATCTCAATGATCCTTCATTATGTCTTCAAGATGATCATAAATGTGTCAAAGAGAAAATGAAATCAAAAGAGCCTCAACTCAGTTTCTCTTCATCTTCATACAGAAAATTATATTCCAAGTTGCTCGAAGTCCAATTGATTACTCCACGTTTGGCTAAGTCGCTGTTACCACCTCATTCGAGTTGGTATAATGAGAAAGTTTCTTGTGAATATCATGTCGAAACCCGAGGACACTCTATTGAGAATTGTGGTAACTTCAAACGAAAATATAAGATTTGTTGGCTCATGGAGTTATAGAGGTGGATGTTAACAATCAGTCATTTTTAATCAAGCAATTGGGAGTCAGACCCCAGAATAGAGTTGATAGGGTCAAAACAAATGAAGAGCATACAGAAAAAGACATGAAGAAAGAAAAGAGCAAAAACAATGAGAGTAAAGTATGTGGGGAAAATTTAAAGGATTCAACTCTCGAGACTTCTTTTTTGCTAAAAAATGAGAAGGAAATAGGAAATGATGAGAAGGAAATCAAAAGAGAAGTAATCCGAGACTGGCCACAAAAGATGTCTTGGAAAAACACGACCCTCAAGGTTTTTCAAGTGCCCATTTCTGACTTGTTATCCCCTTTAATCAAGAGTCAATATCACCCCAAGGCCTTTGAAAATGAAGACTAACCCTTCTGCTTATGGCTATGACCAGAATAGTGCTTGTGATTTTCATTTGGGAGCATTGGGCCATCCCACTGATAAATGCATATCATTGATGGAGGAGATAGAAAAGCTCGTTGACAAATGAGTCTTGACACGAGAAATGATCGAGATATGGGGATCAAATAAGGGTAAAGACCCTAATCCAATTAGACATCCAACTTTCTAGGAATAATGGGATATTCTAGATGAACAAGTGAAGGTTTTTATCCACCTCAGCTGCACCTTATGTTGAGATTATTTTGTTGGAATTTGTTTTTTTTATCTTTTCCCAGCTTTCTTGTAAGGATATTTGAATGAACTTATGTTATTTTAAGGATTATGAGTATTGAATCAAACTGGCAATTTTGAAATTCTTGAATATCAAGTTAATTAAAAAATTCTTTAATAATTGATATTGTAAATCTTTGATAAATGACAAGTTTGAACCCCTACAAAACAAGGATCCCTTGATCCTACTCCAGAAATACACCACAATTCATACCCTTATCTTGAAGGGACCGATCTAGTTTTCTTCTTACATGCAAAGTCAATCAAGGGTTTGGCATTCAGGTATGTGTTAGGAGCTTACAAAATGGGGCAACTTGCACATGAGACTGCTAAGCTAATTGGTTCCTACTCTGTTAATGATGTTCAATGATGATTATAATCTTCACAGATACAATGGTCGAGTAGTTGAATCTGGTTTCGGTTAGTTGCTTGGAAATTGAACTCTAACGATGAGATTTTTCTGACCTATAACAAACACCGGGACTATAATAGATTCTCCTTGACAAGCTTAAGAAATGGAATCTGTATACCCAGAATATATATGTATACAATAAAGTTAAGCTATTCCGCTAAAGCAATTGGTTATAGAGGGAACTCGAAAGCCCTAGCTTTATGAATAGATTACATTCAAATCATGACATTTATCGGGTACTTGGCAATTCGGTGTTTGCTCCACTGTGATTGTCAGGTCAAAGACTTTGTGACGACATAAATTCTTCAACTAGCCAAACCAAGGCAATTATATATATAAATACAATAAAGCTGAATTCAGCTAGCCCAACTATGGCAAATTAAATCAAATTTACTAAATAAGGAGTTTCAGTGAATATGAACTAAGGGGGTTGAGGAACACCTGTTATAGTCGAAATCACACGAGCACTCAAAAATCTCATTTTTAGACCAATATTTCTGCACTACCTTTACTAGATGATCCTACAAAGCTTGAACAAATGGAAGATTTCAGAGAATTGAAACAAAAATTTTCTAAAAAGTCTAGCAATTGACTATGTTAGTTGCGACATTTTGTTCGCTTCCAATCAAAATGTCAAACTAAAAAAGAATGGCATGTCCTAATTTTCACGAGGATCGAGAAAAAGAAAAAAAGATGAATCGAGAAACCAAACCCTAAATTTAGATAGCCAACCTCAACCAACCTTTCGATCCTAACATTTGTCAAAGATTTGTAACTATCAAAGATTAAAGAGCAGTTACTCTTTTGATATTCAATGAACTCATATTTTATGATTTGTTGCAATTGTGAAACTTAGAAGAATGGATTATTTTTTTCGATATTTTTCAAAATTTTAAAAAAAATTCAAAGGAAGAAAAACATTTTCAAACAAGATAATCTCTCTAGAAACATATCTTGGAATTCAACGAATATCCCTCCGAAGCTCAAGATCGAAGCTGGGGCAAGGGAAAGCCAATTGTTTTGGGCAAATTTTGATGGGGCAAGGAAAATAAATTGTCTCAGGTCGAGGTTCGTAAGAACCCTGGTGGAAATAAAGACTAACTGAGCCAGGAATAAAATGAAGATTTCTCTCGCAACCATTCTACTTCCCACTAAGAAAACATACATACATCAACACATGAAATTTGCACCTTTGCATCAAACATTCATCATCATGTACATTAAAGACATTTTCCCCTCTCTCTAGGAAATAAAATACAAACTTCATCATGACGCCCATAAACACACAATATAGGTAGTCATAAATACATCATTTTGATATTTCAGGAAATAAAAGCTCGGAAATGACCAGATGTCTTCAACCTGAAAGAACAATGTCATCCACAGCTTTAACTTCCTGAAGTCAACAATTAGATCTTCTGAAGACATTTCCTCAACGTTTAGGAACAAGCAGACTCTCTTCCTCCTTGGGTGTTGTTTCTCTCGAAACAAAATGTCGTCTCACTTGAGACATTTTTCTCTTAAAACAAATTTTGTTTCACTTGAGACATTTTTCTTCGGAACAACAATTTCAAAGTTGTTTTTCTTAAAAACAAATTTTGTCTCGCTTGAGACATTTTTCTCTTAAAACAAATTTTGTTTCACTTGAGATATTTTTCTCTCAAAACAAACATCGTCTCGCTTGAGACATTCTCCCAAAATTTTGGAATATTTAAAACAAAATTGATCCCACATGAGATAGTTTTCCAAAGAACAAATTTTGTCTCCCTTGAGACAATTTCTCTTGAAACAAAATCTTTGAATAGGTTTCCCTTGAAACAAAATTTTTTCTCCCTTGAGACAGTTTCTTGAAACAAATTTTGTCTCCCTTGAGATAGTTTCCCCTAAAACAGACTTTGTCTCGCTTGAGACATTTTTTTCTCACAACAAGACATTTCGTTTCATTACAGATTATTGTTCTTAAAACATATTTTGTCTCGCTTAAGACATTTTACTCAAAACAAGATTATTCATTTCACTCAAAATTATTTTTCTTAAAACCAAAATTTATCTCGCTTGAGATAGTTTCCCTCGAAATAGAAGATTTTATCTCGCTGGATATAGTTTCTTTTCGAAAAAAAGAAGACTTTTAGAAACTAAGCCTGATTTTCAGGGGTTTCTCGATGTTTTGAAATGAACTTGAAAGAAGCTAAACCTAATTTTAGGGGTTTCTTAATGTTTTAAATGAATTTCAAAGAAATTAAGCCTAATTTTTAGGGATTTCTTGATATTTTCAAATGTGTTTTTAGAAACTAAGTTTGATTTTCAAGGGTTTCTTGATGATGATTTTCAATGAGTTTTTAAAAGGAAACTAAGCCTAATTCTTAGGGGTTCCTTGACAACTAAAAAATTAAGCTTGATTTTTAAGGGTTTCTTGATTAGTAAGTCTTTCGAGTATGATGCTTAAATTCTTCAGGTCATCTATAAGTTTTTCGAGCAAGATGATAAGTCCTTGGGCTATCCATAAAACCTTCGAGCGGGATGTTTTCAAATGAGTTTTTAGAAACTAAGCCTGATTTTTAGGGTTTTATTGATGATTATCTCCAAAGAATTTTTAAAGGAAGCTAAGCCTAATTTTAGGGGTTTATTGATAACTGTAAATGAATCTTTTTGAAGAAGCTAAATTTTTTTTTTAAATTACTGGAGCAAGATGCGCCCATTCACAAGTCAAGATTCAAAAGAATACACTCAGGTGCGACAGATAAAGAAGAAAATCAAACCAGGAAAAGAATGAAGGCTGATCTAGCAATGAAGACTGCTCTTGCAACCATTTCCAACAGATTAAGGAAACCTGCATTCATACATGAATTTGCATCTTCGCATCATACATTTCATACACATGACAAATTTTGATTTTCCTCTCATGAGGATATCTGTAAAGTCTATTTTGAAAAATTATTTTATCCTTCTTAGGATCATTTTTCTAGAGAATTGTTTGAGTCCTTCTTAGGACCGTTTTTATGGGATGTCGCATGAGTCATTCTTAAGATTTTTCCCTAGAAGCATTTTTCAATAATGCCTTTCTTCCAAATTGACTTTTCTAGGCCACTTCAATGAGAATGAGCATTGTCGTTTCTAAGATGGACCCAACAAAGACAAAAACTCAGCAATTTGTAGTATTAAGGAATTCAAAGAGTTAACAAAGATTTCATTTCTCGACTTCAGCAGAGAATCATTCTATATTGTCACCATTGAAAGAAATGGATCTCAGCAGAATTAAGGACCATCGGGTCATTACCTTCGGGTACTTTAAATACAAATCACTGGCACAAGATATTTTTTTGCAAGATTAAAACTCTTCAAAGAGAGGATAAACCGATCAATATTTCCAGAAGAGTTCATAATGAGAAGAACTCCTCCTAAAGGAGAAGGTTCGTAATGAGAAGAGCATGTTCCTTTCAAATCCACCGCAGAAGGAGGTGAATCAACATTTCCAGAAGAGTTCATAATGAGAAGAACTCGTCCTAAAGGAGAAGGTTCGTAATGAGAAGAACATGTTCCTTTCAAATTCACCCCAGAAGGAGGTGAATCAACATTTCCAGAAGAGTTCATAATGAGAAGAACTCATCCGACAAAAGGAGAAAAAGTTCATAATGAGAAGAAATTGTTCAACTTTAGCTCGATTCATCGTATATGGAGTTGAATCACAACACATCACTCGAGAGATCAACATTTTCAGTAGAGAGTTTATAATGAGAAGAACTCATCCGATGAGAGAGAAGTTCATAATGAGAAGAACTTGTTCAACCTTAACTTGTTTTCATCACATGCGGAGTTGGAACAACACCAACATTTCGTTTCTCACAGAATGAGGTGGATCAAACATTGTCATCTAAATCCATCGCATAAGGAGTTGGATCGGCATCACTATTGGTGCAACTATCATGGGAAGAGAAGAATCGACATTTGCAGTGAAGAGGTTGCAATGTGACAAGAAGAGACCAATATGAAAAATGGTGCTTTTATATCTTTGTTTCATTCTCGTTTCACATCAATGAGCAAAGAGGGGCAGCTGTAACCACCATTTTTCATACCCCAACAAAACCCTAACCTAATCCTAACCATAGAGATGTCATGATTTAGCCGTCACCGCCGGTCCAAACTTGCTCGACAAAACCCCGTAATATCTGGAGCATTAAAAACGCTCCATCATCAACACAGTAGCACCACAGTAGATCTAGGATTTTATTTAAAGCCTGTGCATTTTTTTCCATGGGTTATAAAAACCCAATTGAAATGTAACACATAGGAGATTTTGGAGAAATCAAACAAACAAAAAATAGAGAAAGTTCTTCCTGGCAGAGTTCATTTCCTCTTCATTCCTTTTTTTTTTTATGCATGTATGTAGTTTCCATAAAAAGATAGTAAAGAGAAAAGGAGAGAAGAGTGCTTACCTTCATTGTTGATCTTCTCGACGGAAATAGATGGGTGAGGGCTGGGATTCGGTTTAATTTCGTTCGGGTTAGAGCCCGACCACCGATGGAGGTGGTCGGAGCATAGGTAGCCACCGTGAGTTGAGGGAGAAGAGGAAAGGGAACTGAAAGTTTGGGTTTAGAAATCCACAGGCAAAATAAATTTGGTAAAGGGGGAAGAGTTGATATCTTAACATTTTTGGGTAAACCACGCTAAGGTCCTTAGACCTTTAGCGTATTTTACATTATGGCCACTAGATTTAGGATTAATCACCTTACTGGTCCTTTAGGTTTAATATGATCAGCGTGTTAGTAACTTTTAGGGTAAATCACGCTGTAGGTCCCTTACATTTTAGCGTGTTTTGTGATTTAGTCACCATTTTCTTTTATTTTCTAAGATTTACGAATTAGATGCATGGTTTTGTATTATTTTAATTTAATACTCTGTTGTATGTTTTTTTTGTGCGAAATTTGGCTACTATTATTTGTGATTTTCCATTTTAGTCTTATATTTATGGTTTATTTACTATTCTAGTGCTTATGTTTTGGTTATTTTCTTGTTTCATGCCATGATATTTGTTTATTAATGTTTAGGATACTAAGGTTACTATTATTTATTTTTATCACCATGTAATGAATAGATATAAATGTATATTGTTTATTGGTACCATTAAAGTATGTTTTATGTATTATATATTTATTTTGTTTGTATTATTATTATATATTACTTTGTATATAATATTATAGCATGATATAAATATTTTATTTTTATTATATTTTAGAATAAATATCATGTTCTATGTTTAATATAATATTTAGAAAATATGTATATATTTATAAAGTAATATAAAGTTAATAATAAATTTAAAATTATTCTTTTAATCCATGTGTTTTTTCCCTCTAAGTGCTCAATGAATCATATTTTATTTTGTTTAAAAGCCTCATTAGTATAACTTAACCGATTACATAATTGGATTAAGGGTAGTATTTATATATTTTAAAATATTAAGAAGGGACAGTCTTAAGACAACTAGATGTCATTTTCTGATATTTTAAAATAAATAAATATTTTCACTAGAAAAACCTAAAAAAATTGATTGCATTGAAAATTAATTACTTTCGAAGGGGAAAAGGGAAATATTTACTATTTTAAACTTATGGAGACAATTTGCTAATTTTATTAGAGATCAAGTCTCGACATTTTTAAATTATTGAATATCACTTATTTTTTCTAATAATATAATTCGGATTAATGAATTTAATTTCTTTGTTTGGTTGAATAAAAATTATTTAATTTGAATTCTTAGGAAAAATTATTTAATTTAAATTCTTAGGAAAAATTATTATATTCATTTAATTTCAGTTGGAAAGAGAAATATTCGCCCTAAAGTGTTTTAAGGAGTATTTTCTCTTCAATTGAAATAAGAAGAATATTTTATATTTTTCTTTAGAATTTTTGTCTTTAGAATTTTTGTATGGTTGAATTCGGAATAATGAAATCGTAATTTAAATATGTATTCGAACTCTTAGATTTCTACTATTTAGAGACAATATATAATCGATGTGTACTAATTTTGAGCGTTGTGGGGTGCTTATCATTCCCCACATGTAATCGACCCCGAACTCTTTTTATTACTAAAAAATTGAATTTCTGGTTACACGTGGATTAGTGCATCTTTTAAAATGATTTTTTTCTTAAAAAAAACTCTTTTAAGAGAAGATTTTTGGGTATTCGACCTACTTAACCCAAAAGGTTGATGGCGACTCCGAAATATTTTTTTTACAAAATTGAGTTTTCACAAAATAAGTCGAGACTCGTCGTATCGCCGGAAATCAGTTACGACAGTACATTTTCAAATGCTTCTTGAAAGCATCCTTGTCCGAACAGAGCAAGCACTGATTGCTGACACTGATCCTGCAATCCATTAATCTATATAAAAATTCTCCCTATAAAGTACAACAGGATCAATTGGTTTATGCTGTTAACATGAAATAGCCAGAACACTGAGACTGACAGAATACAAATGAACATGTACTATATTTCAATCATTATAGAAGAAAGTATTTTTCTAAATCTGGAAAAAAAAAAAAGAATACATTTCTATTCATGTTTCCAAGCATAAAACATTAATGAAAAACTGAGACCCTGCAGTTGGTGATCTCTAAGCTTTTGAGAGCAAGACCATGTCAATACAGATGGATCAAATGCAGACTTATCCAAACCGACGCAAGTTCGAAACATGAACACGGCATTGCCTGCAGCATTGCCGAATAACCAGTTGTGCACATCCCACAACACTTCAACCGGAAGTCCATCCACCAAAATGGTCTGGTTGCCACGAAACTTCCACTTGAGCTTCTTCACCTGCATCACCATTTTACTATCGATGCGGATAACAAGGCACGGATCCTTGAGATCGCCCGTGTCGCACTCGATCACAACATCGTGAATCAGCCCCTTGTCCCAAAACTGAGACTTGGCACCATAAAACTTCTTCCCAAAAATATGCTCTTTCTTGGCAACCAAAACGGCATCGGAATCTAGGGGAATTCTAATGTCAATCTTCTTGTATGCTTCCTTTTTCAAATCCCCAAGGAGCAATACTATTTCCTGGTCAAATGCAATAGCAAGGTAAAATCCTTCAACTGGTTCTGGTCCAGAACCAAATCTGGCATTAGAAAAATCCCAACATATATTAACTTTCCCAGAATGTACATGTAAATTCCTCGATCCTTTCTCTTGGAGAACAACCAGGCCTTTATCTCAAGTTTACACAAACACTGATTGCTGAATCATCGATTGAGACACCAAGGCCTTGACCCATCAGATTCTTGGTCCATGTAACCGTAATTAAGCAAGAATGACCTTTTAGTTTACACTGATAAACATAAGTCACCAAGTTTTGAGCAGCTTTAGGTGCAGTCGAAGACGATGAATCGGCTACTTGAACACCGTTTTCACCAAAACAAGAAGGAAAGTCCCTCATTATAATAACCATAACAAGGCAACCTTTTCCTCTTTTACTAATCCTCTCAATCAAAACCAAAAAAAAATAATCGTACCTCGGATGCTTTATTGAGGATGAACTGAAGAACTCATTTTCAGAAAAGCTTGAAAAACCGTGTTCCTCAATGCTCCAGTGTGATACGGATGTCGGGTTTCAGACAACTTTAAAGGTTGCAAGCAAATGAGAGGGATAGAAAGGTTTTAGATTTGCTTTAAAAAAATCAGAAAGGAGACGTAAGAGAAACAGGGAAAAGAAGCTGCGCATACAAAAATATTTTTTAAGTAGACATATATATATATTAATAATGAAAAAAATTATATGGGATAAAATTTTAAAGTGAATATCTTCAATAAAATAAATAATTAATATAAAAAAATTAAATTTCAGGTAGATATAATAAAACTTTAGACTGAACACCTTCAATAAAATAAAAAGCTAATATAAAAATTTGAATTTTAATGTAGATATGTGTGTATATACAACGTTACACAAATGTAAAGCTATAAAAACTGCCTGTTTCTCTCTTATCTTCTTTATTTATTTCTGGGTTCAAATACTAATTATATACTAATATTTTCTTCGCTTAAATATGATGATGTTTTTATTGACTATCTAATTTTAAAATTTTGTTTTGATTAATTCGATCAATCTATATCATACATTTAATTTTGATGAATTATCTACTAGCAAGATTTTTTTACATATACAAAAATTTAAACTTATTTTATTTAAATGAATTAAACTGCTTTGATTATAAAAAAACTACTTGAGTGATCCTAGGATACCTCAAGAGAAGGAAAAATAATCCAAAATTTAGAGCCCAAAATATCAAACATATTTGAAACAAAAACATCACCAATTGACGAAAATATACGGCTAATATACGGTGTTATCGGATACATTATAATATATTTAACAAATTCGGATTAGCGCTATTAAAAATATCGAGTAATAACAATGTTGTAGGTGGAAATCATGAAGAAAATATTAAAAAATTTGGCAACCGGCAAACTTAACTTGTCGGTTTGTGTCGATACAAATGAAAAATGTATCGCTCCATAGCAATATAACATGTAAAAATATGATAAAATCAGTTTCATTATGATAAAACCGGTAAACCGCTACTGGATATATCGAAAGTATCGATTAGATTTAAATAAGTATCGACACTTTTGGAATTTAAAAGAGAAGAAGTAATAGCGCCTATAAAGTGTCGATACTTTATAAAAACGTATCGATCTATAACAATATAACATGTATAAGTATGATAAAACCGGTCACGGAATGATAAAACCGGTAAAGAACTATCAGATATATTGAAAGTGTCGATACGTTAATATAAGTATCGACACTTTTTGAATTTAAAAGAAGAAGTTATAGTGCCTATAAAGTGTCGATACTTTATACAAATGTATCGATCCATAGCAATATAACATGTAAGAATATGACAAAACATGTCTCGAAATGATAAAACCGGTAAAAAGCTACCGGATATATTGAAAGTGTCGATAAATTAATATAAGTATCGACACTTTCGTAATTTAAAAGAGAAGAAGTTATAACGTCTAAAAAGTGTCGATACTTTATGAAAATGTATCGATCAATAACAATATAATAGGTAAAAATATGACAAAACCGGTATCGAAATGATAAAACCGGTAAAGCGCTACCAATTATGTTGAAAGTGTCGGTACTTTAATAAGTACGCGTAAAAAAGTATCGACACTTTCAAAGAAATAGGTAAATATCCTATCGAAAATATCGATACTTCACATAAAAGTGCTATCATTACATTATATAAGCGCTACCTAATTGTTATTGTACTTAATAATATTTCCGGTTAAATGCCTATTTATTATTAAGCGCTACCTATTACATTATATAAGCGCTACCTAATATATTATTGTGCTTGATAATATTTCTGATTAAATGATATAACATAACTGACCTAAATTTTAACCAGTCACTTATTTAATCGATCACGCCGTTTTTTAGGCGCCGCACTACAGAACTCTCCGTTAGTACACCTTCTTTGTCATCTTAGATAAGAATGAACACTATTTATACAGTGGGACATTATAAAAGACCTTTTTTTTAAAATAACAGTAATAATAAATAAAGATATGTAGTAATGTTGTTGTGCATTCAATGAGAATGGATTAGCATCATTGCTTTCAATTATGAGACTTATGGTTTCATAAGCGTTGCAGCCTGGCTGCATCCGGCCTTGTGTAATGTAAAAATTATTCATCAGATCTTCTTGTTGTATTGTGAATTATATACTTATATTTATAAATCTCACAGAATATAATAAAATAAATAAATATATTATTTACTTTAAAAGTTTAATATCTAAAAAAATGATTTTGTGTCTACGTTAATAGTTATTTATAATTTATGATGAAACAATAATATTATCGAAAGAGGTTTTAAGTAATTTATTTAAAATACAATAATCATTTATTTAGTGGGTATGTGTAATATGAAACTTTAATGACTCTAATTTATAATTCATTTGAATTACAATTTTTTATATTTGATTTATGAGTAAGGATGTTTTGATTTTGATTTAAATATTTTTAATTTATGATCTTGACCTCGATTAGATTTGTTATTGAAATTAATTTGATAATTATGAAAGTATGAATCGTTTTTAAATTTGTGAGTCATTTTCATAACTCAATGTGACATCTTGAATTATTTGAATTGTTCAGATTGAGTTGGATGTGTTACAATACTTAAACTATCCAAGCCTTTTCACACTTAAATAGATAAATATTTTTTTGGTAAAGAAAACACTGAGCTCAGTGGGGATGCCTTCTTCTCAGCTCGATTTGGTCTTTTTAAGGATGTTCACGGCTTCAGCAGGGGGTTGGCCTTGCACCATTCGCCTTGGATTGCGCCCCCGGCCAATTTTGGCCAGGCTATCAGCCTGTTGGCTTCGCATGGTATGGACCGCGCCATAACTCTCCATGGGCGGTTCATGAGATCTCTAACAGTCCTCATGATTGAGAGTGCAGTAGCAGAGGGACGAGAACCTAAGCTTTCCACCACTTTGCTCCACGTTATCAATTAATTAGACTTGAGTTTATGTCTTCTATATGTACCACAACGTTATCGATCGAATTAAACTCAATAAAATATATTTGTTTTTTTCCTTCTACAATCGATGAGCTTTTTCATCATTTGCTTTCCTTTTTTTCCTTACTAGCATGTTTAATTAGCATATATGATGCTTGGCGTGCTGACTCACACTCATGGGAGGAGGAGAATAGGTTTATGGTGGCACAAGCAAAGGAAAAAAGGGAGCCCAAAAGAGTGAAGTATTGATGGTTTTTCAACACTTAGCCATAAGAGCATTAAATAGAGAATTGAAGTGGTTAAAGCATTGAATTGAGATAATTGCATATTGGGCGGTTGACTGACAATCAAAGCGAAGCAGTGTGTTGGGTAGCGGTAGAGTGTGAACCAAGTTGCATTAAAAGCCCTCTTTTCCATATGCAAACCCCTCATTTCTCACGCCGGCTTTTAATTTGTTTGATCCCGATACGTTTCTTTTGCCTTTCAATGACAAACATTACTTCACGTTGGATTTAGGATAAATTACACTCACAGTCGTTAAACTATTAATAAAATTATATTTTCATCATCAAACTAATTGTCCTTTTCTGTATAGAGTGCCTACGCTAATTGATCTCCATCTTCTTTCTTGAATTTATGAAAAGCTCAAAACTTTGTCGGTAAACCACAATTGCTAAACACGTACCGATGCACTAGAAAGGGCAATACAAAGGCATAAACGAGATTGCAGCACCAGAAGCACATTGAAGACCAGCAGCACAATAATGAAATGGGCAGAGGAAAGAGCAAATTGAGAATTTAAAGCCCAACCCTCTGCGTCTTCATCCTCAGGATCACATTTAAGTCGAGAATTTCGGCAATTCATCTCTGTCGATACAATCAACCTCATTTGTTGCACTTATAACCTGCAAAGTTCAGTTATGTTGGATAAGGAAAGCATTTATCTCAGTTCTGAGTAATGTAATGTTAACTGACACCCCTGATTAGTAGTAGTCTCTAAGATCATGTCTACTGATGTACTGATCTCAATGATAATAGAAATATTATTTTTAGAGGATATGATTTCGAAAAATTACATTTATATGACATGTGTTGTTAATAAGTTAAGAAAATTTCTGAACATATATTACTTTACAATCACCTAAGACTTTTCAAAAGGAAAAAAATGAGGCCTATATTGTTTGAATATGTAAACTTTAAGCTAGAATTAATATGGTTCAAGTTTGGATGATCAAAATACTCAAACTCGATATAGTCTGACAAACTTATTCTTATGAATAATCTTACATTTCGTAAATTAAATGTACCCTGAACACAATTGAAAAAACTTACATGTTCGACAATTTTTTATTACTTTAGTTATGTAAATCAGAACCCCGTAGGCTAGTTAACCATTTATGTAAACATGAATTAATTTGATGTAATTTACGGAAATTTAATCCGAGCCGGATCCCTCTGTGCTTGTATGTTTCTCTCCCATTTTCAATAAGAGACTTCTACAAGTCCATATTTCACTTTAACTAGTGCAATTATATCATTTTTGTTGACCAAATTATTAACAGATTGACAAAAGAAGAAGCTAAAATCTCTTACACATTTGTGTGTTTTATATTTTATCAACCAAACCTCATTCCCATGTGCTGAAAGCTCCAAATCATCTAAGTGCATGGCCCATATCTCCCTTCCTATGCTCATAACTATCAACATATGCATGTCACATGTAGGGTTTTCCCCCCTTGACTGGCTTGCTTTGGAGAAGAATTCATATCGTTCGATTACGGCACTCGTAAAACCATGCATATTGTAGATGATGTTTACGGCAAACTAATGACAATTATGATAGCTAAAGCAGCTGTTTGGTCTTTTTTCTGAACACGATTATGGGGCCAACAACTACTTTTTTCTTTTGTCAAGTAGCATATGCTGTCTTTATTTTCTTCAACAAGTCTTCGACTCATCAAGTTTATAGTGTCGCGTGGGCTGCACTGGGGCAGGTAGAGGGTAGAATTGTGCTTTAGTCCCTTTAAAACTTACCAAACTGTAAGTTATACAATGATGAAATTGCACTTTTAACCCTAAAACTTAAATTTCAATTCTAATTGCATACAAAGGTTTTATAGCTTCATCCCTATCCGGCGCCTGGCGGGTCCATTTCTCGACAGATCATTTTTCACAACTGCAAGGGACTATGAGTGACTTCACTTTATTATTATTGTCTTTTTGAATTATAATTTAACAGAAGATGGGTCCTATTTTAATTAGAAGGTTCACTTACTGTTATTTAGTAATTATAAATTTTTTAAAAATAATTTTAGATTATTTGATTTAAATTAATTAATCAATAAATTAACTTTAGAGATTACTATATAAAAATAACATTTGTTACCAAATCAGATTTTCTTATTTTAATAGGGTAGACTTCATTTTATCATTATTACGAATTAGCCCCTGAATCTGAATGTTGATAATTTTGTAGAAATTCACAAATGTTTGGAAACCTGGACTAGCATTACGAAGAAGACCCCACTAATTCGCTTCAAGGACCAAGATTAGGCCATTCATAAAAGGGTGCCCAATCTAGAAGCCCAGCACCAAGACCTTTAGCTGTTTTAATGGGTATGCCTTGTTACAAAAAATCGAGTGCCATTTAAAGCGTTGGTATTTATCATTAGAAAGAGAAGAGCAAGATTGTATAGAAATCAAATCAAAGATTGATTTGTCAGTGTATGTAATTCAATCGGTTCGATGACAGAACCAATAATTATGGCTACGAGCGGGACTTCCCTGTCCCTAGAGATGTGATCACTCTTTAATTCAGAGCAATTATCAAATGGACCAATGCTCTATGCAAACATTAATAATTCCAATAATTTTAATTTTGTAGAAATTTATGACCAATAGGTTTGAAAAGAATTAATTAATTAAATTAAATAAAGGAAATTAAGGACAGAATTCAAGATTCCGCGGGTAGTTTTGTACTGAATTCCAACTAGATTTCATTTCAATCCGGGGATTTGTCTTAGGCCGGATCTTGGAAAGTAGTTAATTGCATTATGGTTTTTGTTTTAGTCAGAACTGTGAAAAGGACAAATATGTATCTGTTTGCTTCTGCGTCGGTCCATCGCTATCCATTTATGACTTTTTGTGCTTAGAGAATCACCACCAATGGTTGCCGATTCCAAGCCCACATGGAGTTCAATATTTTTAATCCTATTTTGTTAATATAATAATGTTACATCGAGAGAAACGACTGAGCGTGCAAGTAAAAGACAAATGCCATTCATATATTTACTGAAGAACATGGTAATCAGATTTAATGAGAAGAGGCAGAGGATGGATGATGCTAACACCGCAGGCAGAATATAAGCAACAAATTTGGGTGTAGCTAGCGACCATCCCATAAACAATTCCGCAATTTGCAACACGTATGCAAAGTAATGCATTAATGTATCAATTCAACCAAGGATTAATCTAGTGGTGCTGGAATACAATCACATTTTAAAAAATATATACTTTATTTATTATGTAAATTTGTATTCTCTACCATAAATTAATTTTTATATAAAAAAAATATCAAAAGGTAATACCTCTAAAAAAATAATATTAACCCCTAAAACAATTGAGTAGTGAGAGAGTCGCTTCACAAATTGGTTTCAATGCAAACAAAGACAAGCCTCCTGCATCTGAGAGCACAATTCCAAACAACAGCTTTACACTAGCACATTCTAGTGAGTTTTAGAAGGTGTTATGTTGTAACATGTCATAACTTGCAACGTCACAGAGGAAGGCAGCTTAAAAGATAAGGCAATATAATTGCACAAGCATATAAGACAAAAAATAAAGAAAAAAACAATGGGACCAACTTTTTGAGTTTCCTTGCACATGTATATATTAATTAACTAGAGTAACATTTTGATCGGCAGCCAATAGGTGGTGCATATTTTTTTACATGCACTGCTATGGATTAATCTTACCGCCGCTAATCTCAGCGATATTTCCGTCGTTGCCACTGCCGCCTCCCTCGACCGCCATTAGGCTGACAAGAAGATCGGCAAATGCTCCTATAATAAACTTGTGTGTGCTTTTGGGATTCAATGCAAGGTAACACAAGAGAAGCTCATGCAAGTATTCCCAGTTAGCCTTGACGTCGATTAAGTCACGCGCCTCCACCATTTCTTGCATGGATCTCCTGAAATCCGTGAATGGGTTGGGAGAGACGGTCGGGACGGCGACACTGTTTGTGACGGTCGTCTGGGGGATATGTTCGTGACTCGGTCGATCGCAGCAACTGTCGTCGTTGGAGGATTCATTTGCGCTATCGATGGGACTGGAACTGCCGGCTAATACTGCAGTATCCGATGATTCAGGCGTAGTGGCCGTCGATGGCGACGGTGTTGATTCAATGATGGAGTTGGAGCTACCGGGAGAAGTGAAAAAGAAGCGCTGAGAAGCGAATACGGTGGCGAAGTCGGGTTCGGGGTCTGGGTCAAAGGAGAGAGATGAAGAGTGGGTTAGGGATTTGGAGGTTGAGTAGTCGAAGGTGTTGTCATAGAGGGAGTTGTAGTTTTTGAAGACGGCTGATGATGTGGTGGAGGAGGTTAATAGACGGCGGCTATCATCTGGGGTTAGCGGCTGAGAAGAGGAAGGGTGGGAGGCTAATGGGAATCTGATACTTTTGAAGCAGAGATTGAGGTTTTTGCCCAGGGTGTTTGGCATGATTATGGCCTCCAGTTGCGGTCTCAAAGAAAAGGAAAATGAAGTGCAAGCTTATGGATTATCCTTATTGCTCTAGTGTTATGTTAGAAAGAGGAAGGGAGGCGGAGAGAGAGAGAGATTAGAAGGGACAGGGAGGGCTTCATTAAATATATTTGATTGGGGGCGGAGAGAGATATTGATGACGAAGGCTCCATTACTCCTATACATGTACCATAACATAACTTTATAAATTGACTATGAATAAATGATTCGTAAGACTGATAATCCGAGTCGACGGTTACAAACCGATCCAATTTGATAGTGTTGAAGTTTTTAAAAAAGAAATTTGGGTTTGTGTTAGATCGATGATTCTGATTTCATCATCCTCATATCTTCATAGTCCATCGTTTGATGGGTCTAAAATTGAACTATGTTATTCAACTCGTTAGTCTGTTATAATCTACTGTTCGTCAGAGATATGTTACGTCAGTCTATCTGTTAAGTTTTTAACGATAGAGTGCTAAAATGAAACAAAAATTAAACATTTAATATTATTTAAAAAAATGAAAGTTTAAGTACTAAACAGACAAAAACTGATAGTTTAGATATTAACCATATAATTTACTCTAGATTTAAAGATATGGGTAATTGTTAGAAAAAATTAACCGTTTGATTAAATAATCATTATTCTTTTCTTTTTAGTATTTTGTCTCCATCATTTTATTTTAAAGTAAATTTTTTTTTAAATATTTAACAAATAATCATTTTAGCTCTTATTCTTTGTTTTTGGAGGATTTTGGCTCATAATATTTTAGTTTAAACTAAAAAAACTCATATTTTAGAGCATTGTCAGTTTGTTGACTAATAATTTTCATTTGTGAATGAGCCTTATATCACAAAATAAAATGTTATGGATCGAAATACTTCAAAAAAAAAAGTCGGTTATTATTTAATTAAACATTAGGATATTTTTGTCATTATGTTTTTACAAGAAGGGGGGATACGTAAGAGGAAAAGGGCCTTAGGCTTAGATGAATGTGGTAAGTTGCAAAATGCAAGATGGTCCAATCACTCTTAAAACTACTAAAGCTAGCACATGGTGGTGGGAGCCCCATCCAACTAACTTAACATGGCGTCCAAAAGGACCCTCAACCACCGCTTCAGCCAACGCCACTCTAGTGATGCACATATAAAAGCTGAAGCGGTGAAAAAAGGAACTGTTGCTGTTGCTTTCAGAGAAGGACGTTGGCAACGGAGTGACCACCAATCCACTGCGATATCAGAAAAATAAAAAGGCGAGCATGAGAAATCAACGTCAGTTGGAGCATTCCACCAAACTACTAGTCGCCTCAAATTCGATGAAACGTAAAAAAAAAAAATGACCTGAGTCAATCCTCTGCTTGTTACTGCAAGTAGTAGCCAACTAACGCCTGCTTTCAGCACAAGGCCTCATTTTCAAGCAATCTTCTTCAATCGTTTTCGATAATCGAAATTCAATAATTCGCCAACTGACCATTAGGTTTAGAGCATCAGGGTCTTAAGTGTAATGAATAATGCGAATTCAAAGCATACTAAAACACTGCTGGCAAGGACATATATATCTCAGTTGCTTTTAGCATCAATGGTATTATTAAAATTGCTGTCCAAATCCAATAAATATAATAGCAAGAAGTTTCAATGCAACGCACGCACGTGATGACCGATCACATGTCGAGCAAGGGTTTGGTGTTTGTTCTCATTGCTTGTCTTAAAACTCATCCTCAGTACAATTATCATTCGTAAACAATTAATATACAGGGAGACGACAACATGACTAATCATTGACCAATAAATAATAATACTCTTTTTTCTTAATACTTCTCGTGTGTGATACAGTTGATTAGGTAGGAGGGCAAGAAGAGAAGATTATGTGTGGCAGTGCCACTTCGGATCATAAGGTTTCAGATCTAAAAAATGAGCTGTTGGATCTCTTCCCCATAAGCCAGCCAAACGTGTTATTTTAAGCTTCCTCGCATGTTCTGTGCTGCAAAGCAGAGAGGTACACTATTATTTTGTAACGCTAATACCAATGGTCTGTAAGACTTGTATAATTTTGTGACTCTTGTTCTCATCAGTTTGCAATATTATACTTTTCTTTTTCTCATAATCTTGCCACTTGTTTTTTTTTTTGTAATTTCTTTTACATTTCTCAAGTCTTAATGTTTTTTATTTGTACTTCACTGTTGTTTTCTACTTGTTCCCTTTATTAAAAGGAAATCAACATCACTAACATTAATAGATTAAGGAAGATTTCTCAAAAAATAGATTAAGGAATAATTAAAGAAATTATATAAAATTATTGATTAAATTGAAAAAAAAATATTGTCGAAAAAGAAATTGGTTTTATAATAGTCGAGGAATATGTGGTGAACTTAAGACCAAAGAGAAATTTAAAAAAAGATCAAAGATCAATTTAAAAAAAAAATTATTTAACTAAAAACTAAATAACATTGTTTTAATTTTAATTCTTTATTATTCAAATTTTATAAATTTAAAATTAAAATTTAACTCTAAATTAAAATCTAAATAGAAATAATTTATTTTTAAAAAATATTTTTAAGTTGAAATAAATTTTATTCATCCAATAAGGGCACATCAAGCAGGTGTTAGCGATGTTTTTCTTAACTTTTTTATGTTCGAAATAAAAAGCACATCAAACAAGTATTTTTTGATGTTTTTCTTAACTTTTTTTATGTTCAAAATAAAAAGCTTAGGGCGGAACTCAAAATTTATTAAATTAAAAAAATAAAATTAAGAAAAATTGAAGGGACCAAAATTAAATTAAAAAAGCTGAAGGGGTCAATAGAACTTATTTGACCTTCTTCTGAAAGTTGTATTCCGTAATAACATATTGATTATGTGGACCTGTATTCTTTTATATATCTTCTATATTTATTTTAGGGTAAATTATATAATTGATCATTATCGTTTGAGTTTTATAAACTTTTCATTATTTAATTCCAAAAAATATAATATTTGGTCACTTTTCGTTTCGTTTTAATTAAGATGTGATCATTGAAAGTTAACGATCGATAAACCTTTAAAGTTTGCTGATGTAGAACGATAAATATATAAAATTAAAATTACATCATTTCCCAGTAGAAAATACATGGATTAAGTTTTGGTCACTTTCCTTTCATATTTTTACACTTGTGCTCGTCAAATTCAACAAACTTAAGTTTTGGTATTTTAAATTATTGTTTTATTAAGTTTTGGTCACTTGCGTTATCATTTTATTAAGTTTTGGTCACTTGGATATTGATTGTCGTTAGTTTGATGACGTAATCTATTAGTAAAATAGTTTAATTTTTATTTTAACATCTAAACTTTAGAGAAAATATTGATTATGGGTATTTTTATAAATTCAAATTAATTTAGGGACAACATTTTAATTTACATATTTTTTAATTTTTTTCTCCCTAACCCCCAATATTGTTTATCTTCTCTCCGCTTCTTTTTCATACATCTTTGCTCCATTGCAATACCTTCTTGTTTCTAATTATTATTTGTAATTATTTTGAAGTCAAATTAAGTGGGTTCTACGGTATAAGAAAAGGTATAAAAAGAAGTAATGAAGATCGTGAGAACTGCAAAGAATTCACCATTAAAACTATGAAACGATTCACCATAACCACAACGCTACCATCTCGAGTCGAGAAAACTAGAGCTTCTTCATTGACGGCGTTATTGATGACACATTACTAGGTTTCCATCTCTGATGCATTGTTGACCAACGAAATCCCTGTGATGCAAAAGATCTTCGAGAACGTTTGATCGACCTCTATGACATTTACGAAGATCAAACCAATGTTCACTTAGTACTAGAGCTATGTTCCTACAGTGAGTTGTTCGATCGGATTGTCATGGAAATGAGGTACTCGGAGGTTAACGATGATTCATAAGGCGAACATTGTTCATAGGGAGATAAAATAAGAAAATTGCTTGTTTTTTAGAACAAACAAAGATTCGACATTGAAGATCATGGATTTTGGATTGAGTTCAGTGGATGAATTCACAGATCTAGTTATCGAGTTGTTTGGATCCATTGATTATGTTTCATCGGAGGCACTTTCTTAAAGGAAAATCACCACAATCCAGTTATCAGATTATTTGGATCAATTGATATGTCTTCTTTGTTCCTTGTTGGATTTGACATTTGACAATATAAATCTATGAAAAATGAATTTTAGTTTGTATAACTGAGATTACCAACTTTATTTTATCTCTAGATGTTTATTTTTCATTTTTCTCTGAACATGTGGTATTATTATTTGTTATTAGAAGTTGAAAATATTGCATTATTCTTGAAATATAACATGAATCCTTGAAAAAAAAGAGAAATGTAACAATAGAGCAATGGAGCAAAGATTTCTGAAGAAGAAACAGGGAGAAGATGACAATAATGAAGTTGGCCAAAACTTAACAAAAAATGGATAAATTGAAATGTTGTCCCTAAATTAATTTAGATTTGCAAAAAGACTCATAATCAGTATTTTGTCTAACGTGTAGGGGTTAAAAAATTAAACCATATTATTAACGGGTGACGTCATCAAACTAACTATATTCAACGTTCAAGTGACCAATACTTAATAAAATGATATCGAAAGTGATCAAAACTTATTTTTTTTAAAAAAAATTAATAAGAAAAAGTTTACAAATATGAAAGGAAATTGAGTAAAACTTAATTCACGTATTATCTACGTGAACTGATATAATTTTAATTTTATATATTTATATTGCCACGTAAACAAACTTTAAACGTCTAACGGTCGTTAAACTTCAGTGACCACGTCTTAATTAAAATGTAAATGAAAGTGATCAAATCTTATGTTTTTTGAATTAAGTGGGGAAAATTTATAAAACTCAAACGAAAGTCCTTTATTTATTATAGAGATTTTTTAACTTTAAAGAAAAAAATACTTCTAATAAAGTCCATTTGGTAAAACTTTTTGAAAGCACTTTTAGTTAAAATGTCCGTTTTGACGCAAAATCAATGCTAAATTGGTAAAAAAAAAGAAAAAAAGTTACAGTGACAAACCAACCACAAAACCTAAGATTTTAATTTTTTTCATTTTCAACTTTGCGTTTGAAAGAAAATGAATTTTACATTACTAAATGTATAAGCTCCACTTAATTTGTATCTATATTTTATTTAATAATTTAGTACTAATATCCTTAAAAAATAATTATTACTTTTAATAATTTATTTTAATTATTTAAAAATAAATAAAATTTATGATTTATATATTCAAATATCAATAGTGAATTATATAAAATATATTTTTATTATAATAATATTATTTTATTTGTATTTTATTTGTATTTTTTTGTACTTTTGTTATAGTTTAATTTATAAATTCATATATAATAATAATCAATAATTTTTGAATTATTATAGTTTAAATTTATATGATTATATATAACTCTAAATATAGTTTAAATTTATAATTATATATAATAATATTTTTTTTGAATTTATTATAATATAAATTGATATGATTTAATTATAACTATAAATATGATTTAAATATTATATTTTTTAATTTATGACATAATGTTTATAATGAATATTTTATATTTTCAAATTCACTATACTTTTGTAAGTACTTTACTTTTGTAATTCTTTTAAAAATTCGTTTTGCGACACTTTTAAAAGTTACATAATTTTAAAACTATATGAAACTGACCCTAAGTCCGAAAACTCACATTCTAATGAATTTTAAATCTATTTTTAATCTTACCCAAGAAGAAAAATGGGGGGAAAAAGAATCCATAATTTTAAAATGTACGAAAAAGTAATTTAGAATTTAAAAGAATACGGAAAAAACAAAGATCTAGTTTTAATTATCGAAAGGGAAAAGAAAAAATGACTCAAAAAAGGAAAATACTCTTATTCATAATTTAAAAGGAATTCAAAAGAATGTGAGCAAACACTTCAAAAGAATAATTCAAAATAATACGAAAAACAATTTAAACTATTTAAAAGAATAAACAACCGGACAAATGTCTCTAAACTCCAAAATTTAAACGTAAGAAGCCAAATGCCTCTAAATTTCAAATTTTAAACGTAAGAAATTCTGTTCATCTTACGATTACACTGGCAGTTAGCAGTTACTTGGAACAGAGGTTAGCTTTTTTTTATGAGTCCCCAACCAGAGACTTTTCGGGCCATGAGCCCAACCAAACAAATGGATGGCGGCTTCATTTGTCATTGTATTTTGCTTGTGAAGCGGTTTTCATTCAGATCTCAATACAAATATATAAAATATTTAAGATTAACCAGATGTGATGGTCGCAGGGAATTAGATTTATGCGAGAAATAATTAGTGAAGGAAGGTTGAATCAAGTGTGGTGAAATTGGGAAAAGGCCCCTGTTGGGGATTGGGATTAAGATGCCCAATGCTGCATGAAACCAAAAAGTAGGTATATTTCCCAAGCTATTACATTTTTACTATGTAAATCAAGCTGGAGAACAACACGTAACTTCCATTCCAAGTAGTATTACGATAAGAACTAAATAGTTGACTTTTGATTACGACGAGCTGCTATGGCCATGGCATCACCTACTCCACCGGGCGTAGTTTGCATCTCAGCTTTATTTCTCACCTCCGCAGCTACCACCTTCTCGGCATCTTCACGTGTCACTACTTTATCCTTTGGCAATATCGCACTTGCATCCTGCCCAAAAACCAAAAACACATCTCATCACACAAAACAAAAATATTCAACCCCAAACCCACTACTAAAAAAACATGTTATTACTGCTAAAATGTCCGACAGAGTGGCTCGATCTTCAGACCGATTGATTTGAGAATTCCGAATGGCTGCAGATTGAGCTTCCGATGCTATACCGCCGGGCAATATCTCGCTACTTCCTGTAGCTATCATTTCCGCAGCTTGAATTGCGGCCACATCGCTCTCATCAATCGGTTTATCGGAAGCAGAGAGGGCTGCCACCTCCAAAGCCTCCCCAATCGTGATTGGACCAGGATCAATCAATGTTGCTGGAGTTGTAGTGACCGCTGAAACATCCGGTTGCCTGTATTCAGCGACCACCTGTCCACCAATGGACTCCGTGACCAAAACCTCGCCGTCGTCTTTGTTAGATTTAATGACGGAGACGCCTTGATGTCCACCTTGGTTGTGGCTAACGAGGCTTGCTCTTTCATTACCGGTGGATGCAGACTGCATTGCAGCCGCGGGACCCTTTTTGGTTGTGTGCCCAAGGACCGTGTTCTCAGCCGACTGCATGGCGGTGTGGATTGAAATTCCAAGTGCTGGTATCTGGAACAAGACATATGGAAAGGCAGTAGCAGATGGCATAGGAGATGGAATTGAATAAGTAGTACTTGGCTTGGTCGTATCATCCCACGCTACCAATGGAATGCACACGGCAACACGCTATAATCTCTACATACTGGTCATTTGTGGCCATGAGCAACTACAGGGCAAGGGCTTCTCTAAAATTTAATTCTGTTATTTTATTATTTTTTTCTCTTTAATTTTCTCTAAAATATGAAAGAGAAATATAAACCCGAAGGTTATACATCTAGGGACAGACACAAAATTTTATGTTTGAGGACGAACTTAAACTTAAGGAGTAAACTAAATTTCAGGGAAAACAAAATAGATTTTAATAGAAAATATATAAAAAAATTTAAAAATATATGATAATTCTAAATTTTTAGAGAGAAGATTGTCCCACCCGCCTCTTCTGTCCATCCCTGGATACATCATAGTGTTAAACTTTTATAAGGAGGATATAGACATATTTATTTGATGCATTAAATAAATTAATTGGTGGTATCTTAAAAACGGAGTCTGACTTATTCGTTAAAGAATGTATTTTAGTCGATTGTTTAACTTTCTCGTTAGTTCAAATGAAAATCAACGAATCAAATTTTATTATAGAAGTTGAGGGATCTCAGCAGAGTAACAAAAACTCTCAGAAGAAGGTGGCGAAGAAAGATTGAGAACATCAAATTGTTTGTCTAAATCATAACACCAGGGGTACTGATTAATTATATGACCAGTTCGTGAACAGTTTGAACTCGATTCAATTAAAATTTAATAAAAGCTCGATTCGAGTTAACTCAATCCAACTCAAGCTTGACTCGAGACATTAACGAACTGAGTCGAGCAAAGTCCAACTTTACTCGATAAGTTCACGAGCAACTCATTAATTTTTTTTTTATAATTTTTACTAGTTATCTTAAAAAACTAGTTCATTAAAAAATTTACTAATTTACTAATAGATGACAAACGATTAATCTATTAATTTTCTAATAAAAATACTAAATTATTATTTACTACACCCAAAAATAAACTGTAATTATTTTTAATGTATTTGTGGATTTTTATTTTGGAGTCTAGACTTGAATTTGTTTCGTATACACTTTGATTTTTTGTTAAATTTATCAATTTACGTTATATAGTATTAGTAGATTTTACCTATAGTTAAAAAATAATTTAAAAATTTTGGTGAGCTTAACTAGCAACGAGACGTAATGAGACTAGTAAAGATCTTAACGAGCACGAGTCGAGCAACAAGTTATTTTAACGAGAGAGTTGAGCAAAATTTTAATGAGCTTAACGAGCACGAATCAAGTATTGTCTAAACTCACGATCGACTAGCTCGATAACCACCTGAATAACACATTTGAAGACCTTCAAAGACTCCTCGGAACTTATCCGAAACAAGGCATTTGAATCAACATGATTCTTTTGAACTATTAACGCGGTGCGTCTCTTCTAAATGTGCCATATCAAATTAAATTTGAAATTTTAAAATATTAATTTAATGAATTTGAGATTTGTAACCCTTTTTTTTTCTTGGATGAAAATAATTGTTCAGAGCAGGTGGAAGGAGTTGATACTCTGCTAGGTCCATTACAGGGCTTAAAGCCCCATCCCACCACAAACCATAAAGCCTCGTGTAAATGTGCAAGTACTCGTACACCGTGTATTGCTAAATATTTTAATTCCCCACCACATTTTACAGGCTTAAGCGTCTCATGTGCATAATAGGTTCGGCGGACAAGGAGCACGTTGCATTTGGGAAGTATAGCTTTGCCCTGTGCAGAGATTGATTGTTTTAGTATTCATAAATTTGGATCCCGTATCAAGTTAAATGTGGGGATTTCACCTAATGTACAATTTATTTCATTTGGTATTTCCAACACAATTCTGCTAAAAAAACATTTTATCCTGATAATAGTGGAAAGTTTTCAGTTACAGAGCAATAAATGTCAAATGCTGTTAACAACAAACTGGATGCCATAGGTGATCTGATCTGTGATCTTTAAACCCTAAAAAGCCTCAGGCGTAGCTGCATGTTACTTTCCTCATGCCTTGCCCTCTTCTCTCTTCAGCATCTTCATCTTTATCACCTGCTCACAACCGTCCTGTCATCAGAACAGAAATAAAGAAGGATGAAACTAAGTAATTATAACAATCTAAGGGCTCTAAAACGTCAGGGTGAGATGATGATCTGATCCTCGTCTCGCCACACCGGTGGTGGCTTTCATATCCACCGTGATAAATTCGTTGCTTCTCCTACGGTGATGGCTTCCTGATAGGAATTTTCGTCCACCTTGGACCATGTTGCCTCTTCCTCGCTCATTTTGTCCCGATAAGAAAGGCTTATCAAAAGTAGTAGACAAAAGAGAAATGTATATAATTAATCAACACTGTACAACATAAAGTAATTCACACCAATAATAAAACTCGAAACTTGAAATATCCTAATATTCCAAATGCTCCTAGTTGCTAAGCTAAATGCGCATGGCCACGAAGATTTCTAATTTAGTTCTTAGTTTGCTGCAAAATCGACACAAAACCTGTAGCAAAGCTACCATAAAACTCTAATATGCAGGCGTTCAGTTTGCGATGTCATCTTAATCATCAAGGTACATCTTAGCGGTATTTTCCATCGTGTCCGCCACTCCACCAGGCCTTGCGGCGGCTTGAGGCCTAGCTCTAAGCTCTGCACCTTTCACCTCATCAGCATCTTCACATGTCACAGCTTTATCCCTAGGCAACTTTGAAGGAGCATCCTATATTGCAATGAAAACAATCCCCAAAAAACATATTTGATTTATTATTTCTCGTTTTTTTGCAATCTAATGTAATGAAACGTTCATGGTGTCTAATAGTTTTTTGTGTGGATAAATCAGTATTATTATCCAAGAGCAGAATCTACTATAATATACATCAAGGTTCGAAACAAAACAAGCTACAAACAAGAAGATCAATGATCAACTATACCCAATGATTGCATAGAGAAATATTAACACTATCGACTCTATTAACAGTCCTACCGCTTAGTTGTAAGCTTACAGTATCTTTAATAGCTTTAAGAATAGCTACTGCAGACCTTGTTCGGTTTTGGAACACCCTTTTGTTTCTCTCTTCCCATAATGTGTAAATGAGAGCATTGAGAGCTATCTTCATGATTATAGTGAGCAATGATTTTCCCTTCCAATTAGAACTAGCCGATGCTATAAGAACCTCCCATGAAGCAGTAAAACGTAAACCAGAAAGTGAGAAGACTGTTGTCCAAATTGTAACAGCATTGGGCATTTTAAAATAAACGTCCCTTGTTTCCTGTTCAGATTTGCAGAGTACACATATGCTTTCGCTGATAAGTCCCATTCGTTGAAGTCTGTCCTTTGTTGGAAGTTTATCAAGGAAAGCCATTCATGCTATCAGACTGTGTTTAGGAATGTGCAGGGGAAACCATAACAGTTTCTGCCAAGGGGCCTTTGCCTTCTTATCCCGAATAGAATCCCAGATTTTAGTGACTTTTATAGCACCTGAAGACAGAATTTGGTGAGCCTCAGGTCTGAGTTTCAAAAGTCTCTTGAAACTCCAACTTGCAGTGGAGTTAATTCCCACAGAACATAAATCTTTCTCTTTAAAAACATAGTTTTTAAGCCAAGCTACCCATAGAGATCCGTCTTCAGGTAGGATGTTTTTAATTAATGAGATCATGCATGCTTTGTTCCAGGATTTCATATCCTTAACCCCAAGCCCACCTTCAGATTTCAAGAAACATATATTTTTCCAGCTCACTCTTACTCCAGAAGCTGATTTGTCAGTCCCTTTCCAGAAAAATCGGGAGCAAAGTTGTTCAATCTTCATCAAAACAGAATTTGGCAGGAAAAGTTGTCTACACCAGAAGTTGGCAACACTAGTCAGCACAGATTTAATTAGTTCCAATCTTCCTGCATAACTAAGAGTTTTACTAGACCAGTGGTGCAATCTGGATTTGATGTTATCAATGAGAATAACAGTCTTTTTCTGAAATTTTCCTTGTGAGAAGAGGGATGCCTAGATATCTCACAGGTAGGGAGCCATTGTTGAAGCCTGTAATTTGTTGAATATTTTCGATAGCACTAGTAGACATACCAACAGCAAAAAATTCACTTTTAGAGGCATTAAGTTTGAGGCCTGACATATCATAGAATAAATCTAAGACATTAGTGACCCGATAACAGATTCCAAGTCACCTTTGCAGAAGATAAGAGGTCGTCAGCAATGATAGATGAGTTAGACCTATCTTTTTGCATTTGGGGTGATAGCCAAACATACCTCTTGAAGCTGCCAAGTTATGAAGTCTGGAAAGGATATTCATTGAAATGATAAAGAGTAAAGGGGAAAGAGGGTCTTCTTGCCTCAGGCCCTGGCTCCTTTAAAGAAACCATCAAGCTCCCATTGAATGAAATAAAATAGGCAGCTGTTGAGAAACAAATTTCAATCCATCTGACAAAATCCTTGGAAGCCCAATGACCTTCAAAATAGCAGAGATGAAGTTCTAATTTAGTTAGTCAAAGGCTTTGTGAAGGTCTACTTTCAGAGAACATCTAGGAGATAAGTTCTTTCTACTATAGCCTCTAACTAATTCTTGGGCAAGAAGTGTGTTGTCAATGATGCTTCTACCTTTAATAAAAACGGTTTGGTTGAGAGTAACCAAATCAGGCAACAGAGTAGTTAATCTTCTAACAATAATTTTTGAAATGGCTTTATCACTGAACAACAAGAGATTGGTCTGAAGTCCTTTACCTTGGTGGGTTAGGGATTTTTGGAACCAATGCGATTATAGTAGCGTTGAAAGCGGGGAAGAGGTAGGACTCTTGGAAAAATTGGGATATAGCAGCTATAACATCTCTCAATAATAGACCATGATTTTTGAAGAAGAATGGTGAATACCCATCAGGTCCTGGAGATTTTTCATTTCCTTGACTGAAAAAAGCCTCTTTGATTTCCTCCTTTGTGACATCCTTCACGAGAGCATCGACCTTGTCGGCAGGCAGGGAATACCGTAGTAAATCCTTCAAAAGATTAGGATCAGTGTCTTTGATTGCAGATCAGCAGTGCCAATCAAGTTTGTGAAGAATTTTATCATCAGCAGACATTTAATCATATGTTTCCACTTATTACCATTTTCGTCAATGAGGATGCGAATAGTGTCTTTTTTGTTTTTAAGCGCGACTGCAGAATGAAAAATTTGGTGCATTTATCCCTCTTTCAGCCACTGAACTTTTGCTTTTGTCTGTAGAACAATGTTTGAGCTTCTTCCCGATTTTTTAACTCATTTTGAAGGAGCAACTCCTTTGCAATACCATCCTCTCCTTTTAAAGATTTAAGTTGTTGATGCTCTAAATCTGATTTCTTTTGTTTAACCCTTGCAGGAAGGTCACTGTACCATGCTTGGTTAAGATTTTTAAGGCTGATTTTCAGTCTCTTTAACTTGGTGAAAAGTATTTGCATTGGGTGCCCTTGAGTTGGACCAAACCATGACTGTTTGACCACTTCCATAAAACTAGGGTGTTGAGATCAATAATTGAAGAATTTAAACGGCTTTAGTCGGTCAACTTGAGCTTCTTTTATGAGCCATACTTGAGCAAGACAATGATCGGAGATGCCGGGGGCTTGGAATTCAACATGCGAGTCCTTGTAAGTGGTTACCCATTTAGGATTAACTAAAACTCTATCGAGCTTCCTTGCAAGGTAGGAACTCTGTTGTTTGTTACTCCATGTGAAAGAAGGGCCAAAGAAAGGGTGATTAATCAGATCAAGTTTAGCGAGAACTTCTTGAAAGTCTCTCATGTCAGAAGTAGATAAAGGGCCAATGAGATCATAGTCAAAACTTTCGTTTGAGTGAAGAATTATGTTAAAGTCTCCACCAATAATCCAGGGAGAAATGCCAACAGTAGCTTCAAAATCTCGTAATTGCTGCCAGAGGAGTCTTCTTGCAATACCATCATTGCTACCATAGACTGCAGTGATGACTAAGTGAGCATTCTGGTATAGCCCTTTGATTGTCATGCACTGGTCTGAAGAATGAACAATCGAGATGTCCAAGCCTTGTCTCCAAACGATCCATATCCGACCGTTTAAGGCAAAGTCGTAATTGGTGTATGCATTCCAGCTAGAAAATTTACTGCCAAGAATAATTACAGACTTTTCTTCCTTTACTCTTGTTTCTAACAAACAAAACACGTCTACTTTATTCTGGTTTGCTCTTCTAATATTCTGTCTTGCTTTTGAGGACTATTGAGTCCTCTAACATTCCAAAAAGCTAGGATCATTTTGGGAGTATCCACTTTACCCCTCCACCCACCTTCAACACACTTTGGTTTTTCAAGTACTGCTTTCTTTTCGACTTAAGTTTCTTAATTAAGGCAGCCACTCCTTGCGAAGAAGCACGTGGTTTTCTTGGATGTCCACTTGAGCAGAAGGAATTCCTCAGAGTCATTAAGAACTTGAAAACCTGTTTGTGGACCAGTTATATCCACTTTAATTTATCTTTGGCAGGCCTTCCACGTCCTCTGTTAGTTGAAGAGATTCACCTCCATTCTTAATAGATGTCACATTTGAGTCTGAACAGAATTCTCTAAAACAGTAAGGTCTTGTTGAACCTCATTTTGTTTTTTTGTTTTCCTTTGCTTGAACGTCGACATTTCTTGAAGATCTTTTCCAGTAGTTACAGGTTTTCTTTGCTGTTCTTCTTTTTGATCATTATTACCATTGGCAAGCTCCTCAGCTACAGTGGACATCATTTAATTCCTCCAAGGAGGGGGCTTCTTTTCTTGCAGCAATTCAATACCACCGACTGGAGGTTCAGACTCTATTGTTGTATGGTAATTTTCTCTTTTCCTCCAAACTTGAGCTCTCGTTATGGCCGAATGTTTTACAGTGTTACACCTAGCAGGCATCCAGGTACTTTAACCTTGATTGAGACCTTTGCTCCATCCTTCAGCTCCACTTCAACGTATTTAGAAATAGTGTCGTTTGCTCCTATTTCAATACAGAGCTTGGCATATTCGAGATGAGTTTTAGCTGCAGTTACTGTATCCATAGAGAGTGGAATTCCTATTGCACTTCCTATGTAACTAAGGCCTAACCGAGAGTATAACTCTAGAGGAACATTATGTAAATGGTCCCAGATAGGCAAGCTTGAAAGATCAAAGTTCAATTTTGAAGGTTCGGTTCCCATTTCCTTAAGATAAGCGGTTGTTCAAAACATGCCAGGGGCCATTTCAAGGACCCAATCACGAGCAAAACCAAAGAGAATGAGAAAAACATATAAGTTTTTTCCAGCGATACTTACCCGAACTCGTGCGCCCGCCGTTGCTTTCCTCCACAGGCTGTCGATCAGTTTTGCATTGAAGAAAAGGGGAAGGACAATTATGAAAATTTGTGTCTTAATAGTTGTTTACCGATAATACATCAGAAATGGTTATCTTATTGACATTCTGTGCTGCATCGGCATTGAAACTGGCCGCGGCTTGGGCTTTGCCGCCCAACCTACCTCCTTGGGTTCGTCGTCGCTGTCAATGCATCTCTTTTCTGATTCTTGTATTGCAGCAGCGTCGCTTGATTCAACGGGTGTGTCGCCAACAGATACAGCTGTCGTCTCTAAAACTTCTCAGATAGTGATGGGGTCCAGGTCGAAGTATTTGTCGATCTGAGACCTTGGCTGTCGTTGGCTCATTTTGTCCATTGTAATAGGGTGTTTTGAGATTGATTGAGACCGAAAATTTTAGAGAATGAGGTACCGGAGAAAGTTTTTAAGGGTGGGCTTTCAATATGTGTCTATATATGGCGTTATGCTGGACATGCGCTTCAGATTGCTAAACTGGCCGTTGGAAATTGTAAATTATTTAGGTCTATTAGGTTTATGTTTGTAGCCTTCATCAATTCCCTTATGTTTTTTTTTTTTAATTTTTAGGTAAATTATACCATTATTAACTTTATTTTCTCTTTTATTTTATTTTTTGTTTTAATTTTTTCAAATTTCTTACTAAATTTTTGAATTGTTTTTGTTTTGGGTCACTCTCAATTTCTTTATTATATTTAGTATGATGTGACATTTTATTATTAAAATATAAAATAATTTAACATAAATAATAAATTAATATTTTATTATTATTAAATTAAAAAATATTTAAATAATCACCGTTCATCGTCGATCTTCGAAACCGACAACCATTATGTCCCAAATTTCATGGTCGCTTCGCCTCATCCCCTTGAGTCCGAATCTGGTGGTTGTTTCACCGAAAAATATCCTAAACCCATGAATATCGACAAAATATTTCGGTTTCTTCACTTTTGATCTCCTATCATGGACTTCGGAGCATGTTTTCACAAAATGAAGGTCAGATTCAGACTCAGAGGGTCGAGGTGAAGCAACCTATGAAATTTGGGATCGAACGACCACCGTCTATGATGGTCGACGACAACCGACTTTTTGATTTTTTTTCATTTTTGATCAGATTTGGAGCATGTTCTGTTATATGGAAGTCGGATTCAGACTCAGGATTAGAGATGAAATGACCGACGAAATATGGGACCGAACGACTACCATCTACAACCGTCGACGATAGCGTCAAATGCTGACGAACATGGATGGCCACCTTTTGTTTTAATTTTACATTTTTAAATTATTTTATATTTTAATAATAATAAAAAATGGCACATCATACCAAAATAATATAATAATTCAATGTGACCAAAATGAACAATTCAAAAGTTAAGTGAGTAAATTGAAAAAATTAAAAGTGCAATGAGTGAAATAAAATACAGAGTAAAGTTTAGCGACGAAGTCATATTACCGTTTTATTTCACTATTATAATTTTAATGTTTAAAGATAGATATATTCAAATTCTAAAACAAAATTCTTAGAAATCACTCGTTGTTGAAATATTCTACATGAACGCACGTTAAAACCACTACTAATTAAATTCAAATATGAAAATTACAAATGATCATCAAACTATGATAAAATAATA